>NC_090399.1:3254061-3521561 GCF_036365525.1 Heterodontus francisci | reverse complement strand
TCAGTGAGAATCTGGTGCATTTTAGTGAACTGGGATGTGATGTGGGTTTGCAGACTGCTCGACTGTTCCTACAGAATGGAAGTTTGATGCATGAATGAGGGGAGATAGATAAACCAGCACAGAATCTACGCATATTAAACAGAGGTAACTGAAGAGCACAGCTGTCGATACTTTAATCTCCGATTCCTGCTGTCTTCACTGTCCAGAGTGTCTGTGGCCACGGCGTGCGGTAAGTCCATTGAGGAGAAGAAGGAGCAGCGGGACTCTCGGGAAGCCTTAAGAAAAGGTGCTCCGAACACCCAAAAAATCCACGAACGGCCCCCCGGCCGCAACTTCAAAGCGCCTGCGGGAGATGGCTCGGAGAGCATCTGCAGCGCACTGTCGGCAATGCTGCATACCTTTATTTAAACCACATCAAAAAACCCTTAGCAAATGTAATCACCTCTGTAAGTCTGCCCAAAGATGCTTCACCTCCCGAAGGACGTGGATGAGCTTTACGGACGTCGATGGTGGGAACTGAGGAAATGGCTTATTACCTGCACCCCCCTTTCCCCACACCCCCTTTCCTCTCCCCTTTCCCCCCCTTCCCCTCCCCTTTCCCCCCTTCCACCCCCCCGTCCCCTTCCCTGCTCCACCCTCTCAGCTCACCCCCTCACAACCCTGTCCCAGGCCCCCCCTCACACCATCTTACCCCCGTACCCCCTTCCCCTGCACCCCCCCACCCCCTTACAGCCCCCTTCCCAGCTCCCCCTCGCACCCCCCTCCGTCCACCCCCTTCCCCTGCACCTCCCCACCTCCTTACAGCCCCCTTCCGAGCTCCCCCTCGCACCCCCTTCCCTCCACTCCTCCCCCTTGCACCCCCTCCTCCCACCGGCATCATCCTACATGTAGGGGCCCTAACAACCCCACTGCCTTGTGGGCGTCTCGGGAGAGACCAAGGCTAAGGGAGTAAACCCCAACAGAAAATCCGGAGCGGAACCCCGTAGGTGGTCATGTGTCACCTTTGGCATGTTTCCGGCAGTTCCTGCAGCCATACAGGTGCCAAACGTCGTGTCCTGCACTCCTTTGGACCCCACCAGAAAGGCCGAGAGGGGGGTTTTCACGACTGGGCAACTCTCAACCTCCATAAACTTGCCCAGGCATGCGCCATGGAGAGGTCACTCCATAGTTGCCTCACAGCGACTGAAACAACACGGAAGGCAGCAGTTACGGGTTATAAGTCCAGATAAATTGGCGTAGAAACTGGGCGCCACGGGTTGCCTTTGTCGGTGGGAGAGGTCATCGCATCTCACTGGACAGCTACCGCCCGCCTCAAACCGGGCAGCCCCCGGTCAATAAGGTTCTGTCCCGCCACAGTCTGCCTGCTTCAATGGGTGCTCAGAGCTCAGGGTCATTGCCCGAAAGGTGGACTGAAACACCGCACCAAACAACACGAAAAAAGGAAAGAAGGTACCAGCCCTTCGCTTTGCAAGCTGGAACGTCAGAACTATATGTCCTGGCCTGTCGGAAGACCTTACACAAATCAACGATTCTCGGAAGACCGCCATCATTAACAACGAGCTTAGTAGATTCAATGTGGACATTGCAGCACTTCAGGAGACTCGCCTCTCCGCGAGTGGCTCTCTAGCAGAGCAAGACTACACCTTCTTCTGGCAGGGCAGGGATCCTGAAGAACCAAGACAGCATGGAGTGGGCTTCGCCATCAGAAACTCCTTGCTCAGCATGATAGAGCCTCCCTCAAATGGCTCGGAACGCATACTGTCCATCCGACTGCTCACCACCTCTGGTCCAGTACACCTACTCAGCATCTATGCTCCAACACTCTGTTCCTCACCTGAAGCTAAAGACCAGTTCTACGAGGAACTCCATAACATCATTAGCAGCATCCCCAACACCGAACACCTGTTCCTGCTGGGGGACTTTAATGCCAGGGTTGGGGCTGACCATGACTCATGGTCCTCCTGCCTTGGGCGCTATGGCGTTGGAAGGATGAATGGGAACGGGCAGAGACTGCTTGAGTTGTGTACCTATCATAACCTCTGCATCACCAACTCGTTCTTTCACACTAAACCCTGTCACCAGGTTTCATGGAGGCACCCAAGATCACGTCGTTGGCACCAGCTAGACCTCATTGTCACAAGGCGAGCCGCCTTAAACAGTGTTCAAATCACACGCAGCTTCCACAGTGCGGACTGCGACACCGACCACTCCCTGGTGTGCAGCAAGGTTAGACTCAGACCAAAGAAGTTGCATCATTCCAAGCAGAAGGGCCACCCGCGCATCAACACGAGCAGAATTTCTCACCCACAGCTGTTACAAAAATTTCTAAATTCACTTGTAACAGCCCTTCAAAACACTCCCACAGGGGATGCTGAGACCAAGTGGGCCCACATCAGAGACGCCATCTATGAGTCAGCTTTGACCACCTACGGCAAACGTGTGAAGAGAAATGCAGACTGGTTTCAATCTCATAATGAAGAGCTGGAACCTGTCATAGCCGCTAAGCGCATTGCACTGTTGAACTACAAGAAAGCCCCCAGCGATTTAACATCCGCGGCACTGAAAGCAGCCAGAAGCACTGCACAAAGAACATCCAGGCGCTACACAAGCAACTACTGGCAACACCTATGTAGTCATATTCAGCTGGCCTCAGACACCGGAAACATCAGAGGAATGTATGATGGCATTAAGAGAGCTTTTGGGCCAACCATCAAGAAGATCGCCCCCCTCAAATCTAAATCAGGGGACAAAATCACTGACCAACGCAAACAAATGGACCGCTGGGTTGAGCACTACCCAGAACTGTACTCCAGGGAGAATGTTGTCACTGAGACCGCCCTCAATGCAGCCCAGCCTCTACCAGTCATGGATGAGCTGGACATACAGCCAACCAAATCGGAACTCAGTGATGCCATTGATTCTCTAGCCAGCGGAAAAGCCCCTGGGAAGGACAGCATTACCCCTGAAATAATCAAGAGTGCCAAGCCTGCTGTACTCTCAGCACTACATGAACTGCTATGCCTGTGCTGGGACGAGGGAGCAGTACCACAGGACATGCGCGATGCCAATATCATCACCCTCTATAAAAACAAAGGTGACCGCGGTGACTGCAACAACTACTGTGGAATCTCCCTGCTCAGCATAGTGGGGAAAGTCTTTGCTCGAGTCGCTCTGAACAGGCTCCAGAAGCTGGCCGAGCGTGTCTACCCTGAGGCACAGTGTGGCTTTCGTGCAAAGAGATCGACCTTTGACATGCTGTTCTCCCTTCGTCAGATACAGGAGAAATGCTGTGAACAACAAATGCCCCTCTACATTGCTTTCATTGATCTCACCAAAGCCTTTGACCTCGTCAGCAGACGTGGTCTCTTCAGACTACTAGCAAAGATCGGATGCCCACCAAAGCTACTAAGTATCATCACCTCATTCCATGATAATATGAAAGGCACGACTCAACATGGTGGCTCCTCATCAGAGCCCTTTCCTATCCTGAGTGGTGTGAAACAGGGCTGTGTTCTCGCACCCACACTTTTTGGGATTTTCTTCTCCCTGCTGCTTTCACATGCGTTCAGGTCTTCTGAAGAAGGAATTTTCCTCCACACAAGATCAGGGGGCAGGTTGTTCAACCTTGCCCGTCTAAGAGCGAAGTCCAAAGTACGGAAAGTCCTCATCAGGGAACTCCTCTTTGCTGACGATGCTGCTTTAACATCTCACACTGAAGAATGCCTGCAGAGTCTCATCGACAGGTTTGCGTCTGCCTGCAATGAATTTGGCCTAACCATCAGCCTCAAGAAAACGAACATCATGGGGCAGGACGTCAGAAATGCTCCATCCATCAATATTGGCGACCACGCTCTGGAAGTGGTTCAAATGTTCACCTACCTAGGCTCAACTATCACCAGTAACCTGTCTCTAGATGCAGAAATCAACAAGCGCATGGGAAAGGCTTCCACTGCTATGTTCAGACTGGCTAAGAGAGTGTGGGAAAATGGCACACTGACACGGAACACAAAAGTCCGAGTGTATCAGGCCTGTGTCCTCAGTACCTTGCTCTATGGCAGCGAGGCCTGGACAACGTATGTCAGCCAAGAGCGACGTCTCAATTCATTCCATCTTCGCTGCCTCCGGAGAATACTTGGCATCAGGTGGCAGGACCGTATCTCCAACACAGAAGTCCTCGAGGCGGCCAACATCCCCAGATTGTACACACTACTGAGTCAGCGGCGCTTGAGATGGCTTGGCCATGTGAGCTGCATGGAAGATGGCAGGATCCCCAAAGACACATTGTACAGCGAGCTCGCCACTGGTATCAGACCCACCAGCCGTCCATGTCTCCGCTTTAAAGAAGTCTGCAAACGCGACATGAAATCCTGTGACATTGATCACAAGTCGTGGGAGTCAGTTGCCAGCGTTCGCTAGAGCTGGCGGACAGCCATAAAGACAGGGCTAAAATGTGGCGAGTCGAAGAGACTTAGTAGTTGGCAGGAAAAAAGACAGAGGCGCAAGGGGAGAGCCAACTGTGCAACAGCCCCAACAAACAAATTTCCCTGCAGCACCTGTGGAAGAGCCTGTCACTCCAGAATTGGCCTTTATAGCCACTCCAGGCGCTGCTTCACAAACCACTGACCACCTCCAGGTGCTTACACATTGTCTCTCGAGACAAGGAGGCCCAAAAGAAGAAGAACTTACTTTTATCTTCGAAATGCTGTGTTTTTGCTGAAACTTAGTCTCTCGGCTGGCATCTCTCTTTTTCTTGAGGGAATCCATGGCTGCCAGGAGATTAACCTGAAAACAAAGTAGATATTTAGAACATGTGGGTGGAGCAGAATAGGAGAATGCCGCAAATGTAGGAGCTGGGTCCGGACCTGGGTCGGTTCACTTGCCGGAGCGAAGCTGTGATTTCTGTGCTCCGGTTCCTCTCTACAGGCATCACAAATCAGCCTCCTGTCAGTCCTGCAGAAGAGTTTCATCTCCTCCTGGTGTTCCTCGCAGTAACGTGGACTTTCCGTTTCTTTCCTCAGACTTAATCGGCGAGCTTTCTCGGCCAGGTTCCTCAACACTCGGCTACTCCGCAAGTCTCTCTGAGCAAAGACTCGCCGACACGCTGGACATGACTCTTTGCTCTGTTCTCCCCAGCATTGCGAGATACAGGATCTGCAGAAAGTGTGACTGCACTGCAGTGTTACTGGGTCATTGAAGAACTCAAGGCAAATGGGGCAAATTAACTCCTCGGTGAAGAGATCAGCCTGGGTTTTCAAAGCCATGCCTATCTGTCTCTCTCTCTCTCTCTCTGTCTCTCTCTGTCTGTCTGTCTCTGTCTCTCTCTCCGTTTGTCTCTGTCTCTCTCTGTCTGTCTCTGTCTGTCTGTCTGTCTGTCTCTCTCTCCGTTTGTCCCTGTCTCTCTCTCTCTCTCTCTCTGTCTCTCTCACACACACGCAGATGAAAATGATGTTTTCGTTCTCAGTTTCAGTACTGGGTGTTTCCAAGTTGGTAACCAGTCAGACCTGTAGTGTTCCCGTGACAAAAAAATAAGAACACTTGACAGATTGAATGCAAGGAAACATCACACCTGGTGTCACAAGTAAATCCTGACCCTATTCATTGCGACTGCAATGTCTAGCAACACAAGCACAGGTTTACCAGGAGTATTCAGCAGAGGTATACTGGGACTAGAAGTATTCAGCAGAGGTACACTGGGACCAGAAGTATTCAGCAGAGGTATACTGGGACCAGGAGTATTCAGCAGAGGTATACTGGGACTAGAAGAATTCAGCAGAGGTATACTGGGACTAGAAGTATTCAGCAGAGGTATACTGGGACCAGAAGTATTCAGCAGAGGTATACTGGGACCAGGAGTATTCAGCAGAGGTATACTGGGACTAGAAGAATTCAGCAGAGGTATACTGGGACTAGAAGTATTCAGCAGAGGTATACTGGGACCAGGAGTATTCAGCAGAGGTATACTGGGACCAGGAGTATTCAGCAGAGGTATACTGGGACTAGAAGTATTCAGCAGAGGTATACTGGGACCAGGAGTATTCAGCAGAGGTATACTGGGACCAGAAGTATTCAGCAGAGGTATACTGGGACTAGAAGAATTCAGCAGAGGTATACTGGGACCAGAAGTATTCAGCAGAGGTACACTGGGACCAGAAGTATTCAGCAGAGGTATACTGGGACTAGAAGTATTCAGCAGAGGTATACTGGGACCAGAGGTATTCAGCAGAGGTATACTGGGACCAGGAGTATTCAGCAGAGGTATACTGGGACCAGAAGTATTCAGCAGAGGTATACTGGGACCAGGAGTATTCAGCAGAGGTATACTGGGACCAGAAGTATTCAGCAGAGGTATACTGGGACCAGGAGTATTCAGCAGAGGTATGCTGGGACCAGGAGTATTCAGCAGAGGTAGACTGGGACCAGGAGTATTCAGCAGAGGTATACTGGGACCAGGAGTATTCAGCAGAGGTATACTGGGACCAGAAGTATTCAGCAGAGGTATACTGGGACCAGGAGTATTCAGCAGAGGTATACTGGGACCAGGAGTATTCAGCAGAGGTATACTGGGACCAGGAGTATTCAGCAGAGGTATACTGGGACCAGAAGTATTCAGCAGAGGTATACTGGGACTAGAAGAATTCAGCAGAGGTATACTGGGACCAGAAGTATTCAGCAGAGGTACACTGGGACCAGAAGTATTCAGCAGAGGTATACTGGGACTAGAAGTATTCAGCAGAGGTATACTGGGACCAGAGGTATTCAGCAGAGGTATACTGGGACCAGGAGTATTCAGCAGAGGTATACTGGGACCAGAAGTATTCAGCAGAGGTATACTGGGACCAGGAGTATTCAGCAGAGGTATACTGGGACCAGAAGTATTCAGCAGAGGTATACTGGGACCAGGAGTATTCAGCAGAGGTAGACTGGGACCAGGAGTATTCAGCAGAGGTATACTGGGACCAGGAGTATTCAGCAGAGGTATACTGGGACCAGAAGTATTCAGCAGAGGTATACTGGGACCAGGAGTATTCAGCAGAGGTATACTGGGACCAGGAGTATTCAGCAGAGGTATACTGGGACCAGGAGTATTCAGCAGAGGTATACTGGGACCAGAAGTATTCAGCAGAGGTATACTGGGACCAGAGGTATTCAGCAGAGGTATACTGGGACCAGAAGTATTCAGCAGAGGTATGCTGGGACCAGAGGTATTCAGCAGAGGTATACTGGGACCAGAAGTATTCAGCAGAGGTATACTGGGACCAGAGGTATTCAGCAGAGGTATACTGGGACTAGAAGTATTCAGCAGAGGTATACTGGGACCAGGAGTATTCAGCAGAGGTATACTGGGACCAGAGGTATTCAGCAGAGCTATACTGGGACTAGAAGTATTCAGCAGAGGTATACTGGGACCAGGAGTATTCAGCAGATGTATACTGGGACCAGGAGTATTCAGCAGAGGTATACTGGGACTAGAAGTATTCAGCAGAGGTATACTGGGACTAGAAGTATTCAGCAGAGGTATACTGGGACTAGAAGTATTCAGCAGAGGTATACTGGGACCAGAGGTATTCAGCAGAGGTATACTGGGACCAGAAGTATTCAGCAGAGGTATACTGGGACCAGAAGTATTCAGCAGAGGTATACTGGGACCAGAGGTATTCAGCAGAGGTATACTGGGACCAGAGGTATTCAGCAGAGGTATACTGGGACCAGAAGTATTCAGCAGAGGTATACTGGGACCAGGAGTATTCAGCAGATGTATACTGGGACCAGAAGTATTCAGCAGAGGTATACTGGGACTAGAAGTATTCAGCAGAGATATACTGGGACCAGGAGTATTCAGCAGAGGTATACTGGGACTAGAAGTATTCAGCAGAGGTATACTGGGACCAGAGGTATTCAGCAGAGGTATACTGGGACCAGAAGTATTCAGCAGAGGTATACTGGGACCAGGAGTATTCAGCAGAGGTATACTGGGACCAGGAGTATTCAGCAGAGGTATACTGGGACCAGGAGTATTCAGCAGAGGTATACTGGGACCAGGAGTATTCAGCAGAGGTATACTGGGACCAGGAGTATTCAGCAGAGGTATACTGGGACCAGAAGTATTCAGCAGAGGTATACTGGGACCAGGAGTATTCAGCAGAGGTATACTGGGACCAGGAGTATTCAGCAGAGGTATACTGGGACCAGGAGTATTCAGCAGAGGTATACTGGGACTAGAAGTATTCAGCAGAGGTATACTGGGACCAGGAGTATTCAGCAGAGGTATACTGGGACCAGAGGTATTCAGCAGAGGTATACTGGGACCAGAAGTATTCAGCAGAGGTATACTGGGACCAGGAGTATTCAGCAGAGGTATACTGGGACCAGAGGTATTCAGCAGAGGTATACTGGGACCAGAAGTATTCAGCAGAGGTATACTGGGACCAGGAGTATTCAGCAGAGGTATACTGGGACCAGAGGTATTCAGCAGAGGTATACTGGGACCAGGAGTATTCAGCAGAGGTATACTGGGACCAGGAGTATTCAGCAGAGGTATACTGGGACCAGGAGTATTCAGCAGAGGTATACTGGGACCAGAAGTATTCAGCAGAGGTATACTGGGACCAGAAGTATTCAGCAGAGGTATACTGGGACCAGGAGTATTCAGCAGAGGTATACTGGGACTAGAAGTATTCAGCAGAGGTATACTGGGACCAGAGGTATTCAGCAGAGGTATACTGGGACCAGAAGTATTCAGCAGAGGTATACTGGGACCAGAAGTATTCAGCAGAGGTATACTGGGACCAGAGGTATTCAGCAGAGGTATACTGGGACCAGAGGTATTCAGCAAAGGTATACTGGGACCAGAGGTATTCAGCAGAGGTATACTGGGACCAGAAGTATTCAGCAGAGGTACACTGGGACCAGGAGTATTCAGCAGAGGTATACTGGGACCAGAAGTATTCAGCAGAGGTATACTGGGACCAGGAGTATTCAGCAGAGGTATACTGGGACCAGGAGTATTCAGCAGAGGTATACTGGGACCAGGTGGATGGACTATGTGGTCAGGCTTCTATTCTTCTGAGTTTTGAAGTATGACAGGTGATCTGATCGAGGTTTTTGAAATCATAGAATCATAGAATGGGTACAGTACAGATGGAGGCCTTTCAGCCCATTGTGACCGTGCTGGCTCTCTACAAGATCAACTCACCTAGTCCCACTCTCCTGTCTTTTCCCCACAGCCCTGCACATACCCTCCAGATCATTACCCAATTCCCTGCTGAAGACCTCAATTGAACCTGTCTCCATCACAGTCTCAGACAGTGCAATCCACATCCTAACCACTCGCTGCGTGAAATCATTTTTTTCTTTTCTCACTTTTGCCTTTTTTACCAATCGCCCTAAATCAGTGTCCTCTGTTTCTCAATTCTTGCCCCAATGGGAACAGTTTCTCCCCATCTACCCCGTCCGGACCCCTCATGATTTTGAACACCTCGATCAAATCTCCTCTCAGCCCTCTCTCCTCCAAGGAAAACAACCCCAGCTTCTCCAATCTATCCACGTCACTGAAGTTCCTCATCCCTGGAACCATTCTCGTAGAAACATAGAAACATAAAAAAATAGGAGCAGGAGTAGGCCATTCGGCCCACCGGGCCTGCTCCGCCATTCAAAAAAGATCATGGCTGATCTTCTAATTCAGTACCCTGTTCCCACTTTCTCCCCATAACCCTTGATCCCTTTGACATTAAGAAATATATCTATCTCCGTCTTGAATATATTTAATGACTTGGCCTCCACTGCCTTCGGGGGTCGAGAATTCCACAGGTTCACCACCCTCTGAGTGAAGAAATTTCTCCTCATCTCGGTCCTGAGACTGTGAATCTTCCCTGTATCCTCTCACATCCTTCCTAAAGTGTGGTTTCCAGAACTGGACACAATACTCCAGTTGAGGCCAAACCAGTACTTTATACAGGTTTATCATAACTTTCTTGCCTTTGTACTCTATGTCCCTATTTATAAAGCTCGGGATCCCATATACTTTATTAACCACTTTCTCAACCTACCCTGCCAGCTTCAATCTGATGCACATACACCAACAAGTCCCTCTACTCCTGCACCCCCTTTCGAATTGTATCCTTTAATTTATATTTATAGTTAATTTATATTTTATATTGCCTCTCCTCATTCTTCCCACCAAAAGGTATCACCTCACACTTCTCTGCATTGCATTCCATCTGGTCTCGTCACCACCTCTCCCTCCCAGTCTTGTCTTCCCGGTGTCAATCCCTGCAATCCCAGGACACTGACACCCCCCAGTGCTGATCCTTTCCGGATTGTCGGGGAGATCCCACCACTGACCATCGTGACTCACATTGATCACATCTTGGGACGGGATGAGCTTGGAGTGCGCAGTGTTCGGATCCAGAGTCCCTGCTGCTGGGCTTTTAGGGAGAGGAATTGAGAACTAGTTATACTTGGATATCATTAGCTCACATTAAATTAAATAGGGAAGCGTGCCTAAGTGTGCTTATCTTGGCAGGAGTGAAGGGAGGGAGATTTAAATTTGGACCAGACTCATCAGTTTTGTATCAGGGAAGTTAAACACAGTGTTTTCTGTTGTTCTGTCCGGGTTAACGCTTATATATCCAGATAGATAGACTATTGAACTGTCACAAACCGAAGACTTACAGTGTTTTATTATTGCATATCTACATTCTGTGTTACTTACAATATTCCCTGTGGGTATTCAGGGATGACCAGGATTGTTCATTTTTACCTGTTTATTAAATATGAAAACACACATTGTGTTCTTATCAGTTCCTGAAACAACTCAAGGATATTTATTAGGATTCTGAAACAGGACAGGCGATAGTAAAAGGAAGTTCCAACTTGTAATAAACAGGACGATGACAGATGCTAAATCACAGACGAGTGAATTTGAACTGACTAAGGAAGGAGATATTGGCATCAAACAAGTGAGGAAGTAAAGAAGGACACCGGGAATGTGGTAAAATTCCTCTGGTCACCATGTGTAGAGGCATTCATCAGGAATTACACTGCCTGATTGGAAACCCTTTCAGAATTCCTTGTTTTCCCTTTCGGAAATCTTCAGAAAGTCATTTTCCCATACTGTATATAGCGATGGAAGATATTCCACTCACCACTGGATAAAGAAAGACTTGCATTTTGATAGCACCTTTCCCAACCTCAGGATGTGCCAGAATGCGTTACAGCCAATGAAGTACTTTTATAGTGTATTCACTGTTGTAATGTAGGGAATGCAGCAGCCAATTTGTGCACAGCAAGATCCCACAAACAGCAGTGAGGTAACAACCAGATAATCTGTTTTCTGTGATGGTGATTGGGAATGAATACTGGCCCCAGGACACTGGGGAGAATTCCCCTGCTTTTATTTCATTCATTCATGGGATATGGGCGTCACTGGCTAGGCCAGCATGTTTTAGCCCATCCCTAATTGCCCTTGAGAAGGTGGTGGTGAGCTGCCTTCTTGAACCACTGCAGTCCATGTGGGGTAGGTATACCCACAGTTAGCTGTTAGGAAGGGAGTTCCAGGATTTTGACCCAGTGACAGTGAAGGAACAGCGATATAGTTCCAAGTCAGGATGGTGTGTGGCTTGGAGGGGAACTTGCAGGTGGTGGTGTTCCCATGTATTTGCTGCCCTTGTCCTTCTAGTTGGTAGAGGTCGCGGGTTTGGAAGGTGCTGTCTAAGGAGCCTTGGTGCATTGCTGCAGTGCATCTTGTAGATGGTACACACTGCTGCTACTGTGCGTCAGTGGTGGAGGGAGTGAATGTTTGTAGATGGGGTGCCAATCAAGCGGGCTGCTTTGTCCTGGATGGTGTCGAGCTTCCTGAGTGTTGATGAAGCTGCACCCATCCAGAATGTTGTGTTTTGGTTCTCATTAACTAGTTGCGATGCAGGACTGGGATAGGTTATGGCTGCAGTCCGCCAGGCACAGATCACTCAAAGACTTCAGTCTGATGGAACATGCAAACCTCTCAGTAATGCCAGTCGTTGCCATTATTGATGCTGGGAGCTGCAAAGCTTTCCCCCTAACCTTATACCTGGTAACACCTGGTGTCTGTTTGCAGAGCGAATTCAGACAGTTCCAGCAGCTTCCGGGCAAATAAAAAAACTGCAGAAGTAACACAATTGAAGCCTTGTGATGTGCCAGGTTCATAATTATTACTGCATCGAAAGACAAATATTAAAATAGATTGAAAAGACATAGTTGGGGATCCACATTTTTAGTGTGTTGTCCGATGGGAACTGTTATACCTGAGGCAGGAGCAGTGCACTGTTAATTCAGTCCCACTTCTCCACAGGTCACAGCACATCAATACATTTTCCCACCTACTGAAAAATAGCCAATTCCATACTCGATTTGTCCTCCAGAATACAGTGATCCAACCAGGTTTCTTTAATCAACAACAAAATTAACTGTTCATTATCAAAACAATTCTTAACCAATTATGAGATAAATCTATATATGCAAAGTTACCTATTTCCCTCTTGCACATACAGATACATTAAAAAAATAACAGTTAACCAGGGAAAAAGGATTTTGGTTTACAGCTGTTTCATAGGAATAAAAGGAATAATAAAATAACTTAGTATGTCACGTTCTGGTAGGAAGCTCTTCAGTTTGGTGAGGTGTCCTAAAGTCAAATAGTGACATGCCACTCAAAGTATTTCCAGGTGAGGTTGATGAGCAATCTGTGATGGGTAGGGGTTCAAGATAATTCAACTGCAGAAGTCTTCACATAAGCTCTTCCATCGGGGGTGTAGTAACAGGTCTGTTTAGGTTTAACAGCAGCAGTGTAGCATTAGAAGCTTTCTTCAAATTTCAGGATTTCTTAACACACAGGAAGCAACAGGAACCACACATAATGCAGGGATTTTTCAGAGACAGGAGGCAAAAGGAATCTGCCACTTTTCAAATACAGGCTTTCTTATCAAAGGTGCAGGATTCCTTTTCAGAAAGAAGTAACATTATTTCTGGGTTTTCCTTTCTGATCTCCAGGCAGGTCAAAAACCAAATTTCAAATGCCTGCTCTTTGTCCAACTCACTGTGTTTTTTCCTGAAATATGCACAATCTATAGCGATAAGGCTGTAACAGTAAACTCCCATCAGAATATTCTGGTATTTTAGTTTTAAATTTTTCCACAATGGTTAATGGATTCTTCTTCTTCTCCTCTTCTTCTTTTGCCTCCTTGTCTCGAGAGACAATGGGTAAGCGCCTGGAGGTGATCAGTGGTTTGTGAAGCAGCGCCTGGAGTGGCTATAAAGGCCAATTCTAGAGTGACAGACTCTCCCACAGGTGCTGCAGGTAAAGTTGGTTGTCGGGGCTGTTACACAGTTGGCTCTCGCCTTGCGCTTCTGCCTTTTTTCCTGCCAACTACTAAGTCTCTTCGACTCGCCACACTTTAGCCCCACCTTTATGGCTGCTCACCAGCTCTAGCGATCACTGGCAACTGACTCCCACGACTTGTGATCAATGTCACAGGATTTCATATCACGTTTGCAGACGTCTTTAAAGCGGAGACATGGACGGCCGGTGGGTCTGATACCAGTGACGAGCTCACTGTACAATGTGTCCTTGGGGATCCTGCCATCTTCCATGCAGCTCACATGGCCAAGCCATCTCAAGCGCCGCTGACTCAGTAGGGTGTATATGCTGGGGATGTTGGCCGCCTCGAGGACTTCTGTGTTGGAGATACGGTCCTGCCACCTGATGCCAAGGATTCTCCGGAGGCAGCTAAGATGGAATGAATTGAGACATCATTCTTGGCTGACATACGTCGTCCTGGCCTTGCTGCCGTAGAGCAAGGTAGACACAGGCTTGATACACTCGGACTTTTGTGTTCCGTGTCAGTGCACCATTTTCCCACACTCTCTTAATGCATTATGGTCAGTGTATATCAGTGTTTCTTTGTAGTCATGGCGGACATATCACTCAACATGTTTAAGAGACAACACCAGGCATAATGTTTTTGTTTCCACAGTGGAACACATTTTTTGGTGGCGATTCTTTTTTTTTTGAAAAGTATCCTACTGTTTTTCCTAAGCCCACTTCATTATCTTGTAACAGGACTGCACCGACACCCAGCTCACTCACATCAATTGCTACCTTGAAGGGTTTCATAAAATTTTGAGCAGCCAACAGTGGTCCATGAGTCAAAATTGCCTTTAGCTTTTCCAAAGATGCCTAGCACTCTCCTGACCACACTACCGTCATTATCTTTTTCTGTAGCAAATCTATCAGTGGAGCAGCTACAATACTGAAATTTGGTACAAACTTTCTGTAGAAACCACACATTCCCAAAAACCTCATAATTTCACACAGTCTTAGGGATAGGGAAATAAACCAAGGCTTGTACTTTTGCTATTCTGGCAATACTTGTACTTGCCCCACTCTATGCCAGGGCTTGGTCACTCTTGCTTTTGCAAATTTGCTTTTTGCCATATTTACCACTAAATCAGCTGCTTGTAATTTTTTTTGAAGTTTCTAGCTGTTTAAAGTGCTCCTTCCAAGTGTTACTGTATATCAGCACATCATCAAGATACACTACCAGGTGAAAACACTGGCTCCCACTTGATTCATTAGTGTCTGAAAGGTTGCTGGGGCATTTTTTAGCCCAAATGGCATTACTCGGTCCCAGGTAAAGACCATCTGATGTGACAAAAGCTGTTATTTCTTTAGTTCGGGGTGTTAAAGGAATTTGTCAGTATTCCTTTAACAAATATGTCTCTGTAAGACACACGGCAGTGCCCACTCTGTCAATACAGTCTCCCAAATGAAGAATTGGGTAGGAGTCTGCCTTTGTTACTGCATTGACTTTTCTGTAGTCTATGTAATGGACTAGGTTCAATTAAGTTGTTTTCCAGCATGTATTGGATTTCTGCTTTAACTTGGGCCTGTTTGTCTGGACTTAAGCAATAAGGATTCCCTTACATCCACATCTTGTGTGACGAAGGTTGTACATCCTGGTTTATCCCTACAGACTCTTTTAAACACTGTGAGTAACCTTGTTAGGTCTTCTCGTTGTTCTGCATCTAAGTACGAAAGCATGTTGCCCAATTTTCCCAGCCATTCTGTATTCGTTAACCGGATAGTAGGAGGTTCAATTTGAGAATTGTCTAGGCCTCTTTCTGCCTCATCCTCACTATCCCTTTCATTCTTAACTGTCCCCATTACCTGACATATCTGTACCGGCTTATCCTCCTCCCTGTGATAATATTGCTTTAACATATTGATATGACACAGTTGACTCGTTTTCTGGTGGTCTGGGGTGTCAATCAGATAATTTACCTGGCCAATTCTTTTGATCACTTTATACAGACCACTGAACCGTGTTTTACTCTGTAAAGGTAATAACACTAATACTTCATCGGATCTTTGTGTTTTTGAACGCCCATTTTTTCACAGTGGTTAGGGATGTTTTAAGGTGCTCCTGAGTCACTTTGCAAGCTTTCGTGAGCCTTTCCCAGATCATGAATACATCATCTAGCACCAAAGATTCATCCCTTTGTTCAAAGAACCTGTCTTTGATTAGTTTTAGAGGACCTCTTATCTCATGTCCGGAAACCAATCCAAATGGACTAAATCATTAGGGGAATCTCTAGTGGTAAATAAAAGGAAGTCTCGTCCTTTATCCCAATCATGGGGATATTCATGACAGTATGACCTAATCATTGTTTTGAGAGTTTGATGGTACCTTTCTAAAGCTCCCTGTGTCTGTGAGTGATAGGCTGAAGATTTTAACTGTTTGATACCCAAATTACCTATGGCTTCTTGAAATATCTTAGACAGAAAATTGGAACCTTGATCCGACTGAATTTCAATCAGTAATCCATATCTCGTAATGAATTGGGTTAACTTCTCTACCACTACCTTAGCAGAAATTGTTCTCAGGGTAATGGCCTCTGGAAAACGAGTAGCCATATCCATGATAACGTATTGGTGTCCTGCTTTTGTTTTTGGCAAAGGTCCTACACAGTCTACCAATACCCTGCTAAATGGTTCCTTAACCACTGGTATAGGAATTAGAGGTGCCAGTTTCATAGCAGGTTGCGGTTTTCCCACCATTTGGCATGTATGCATATCCTACAAAACTGCACCATGTCCTTTGTAAACCTGGCCAGTAATAATGTTGACTTATGAGTGATTTGGTCTTCCAGATCCCCATATGTCCTGCTATAGGAATGTCAAGTGCTAACCTTAATAATTCCCAGCAATATTTAGGTGGGGGTAGCACTACCTGTTGAACAACCATCCAGTCTTCATCTGCAGGTCTATAAGGTAGTCTCCATTTCCTTATCAGAACAAACATGGACAAGGAAACCTCCTGCTGATTACCACCTACCGCCCTCCCTCAGCTGATGACTCAGTACTCCTCCATGTTGAACACCACTTGGAGGAAGCACTGAGGGTGGCGAGGGCACAGAATGTACTCTGGGTGGGGGACTTCAATGTCCATCACCAAGAGTGGCTCGGTAGCACCACTACTGACCCAGCTAGCCGTGTCCTAAAGGACATATCTGCTAGACTGGATATGCGGCAGGTGGTGAGGGAACCAACAAGAGGGGAAAACATAATTGACCTCGTCCTCACCAATCTGCCTGCCACAGATGCATCTGTCCATGACTGTATTGGTAGGAGTGACCACCGCACAGTCCTTATGGAGACGAAGTCCCGCCTTCACATTGAGGATACCATCCATCGTGTTGTGTGGCACTACCACCGTGCTAAATGGGATAGATTTCGAATGGATCTAGCAAGGCAAAACTGGGCATCCATGAGGCGCTGTGGGCCATCAGCAGCAGCAGAATTGTACTCCACCACAATCTGTAAACTCATGGCCTGGCATATCCCCCACTCTACCATTACCATCAAGCCAGGAGACCAACCCTGGTTCAATGAAGAGTGCAGGAAGGCATGCCAGGAGCAGCACCAGGCATACCTCAAAATGAGGTGTCAAACTGGTGAAGCTACAACACAGGACTATCTGCATGCCAAACTGCATAAGCAGCATGTGATAGTCAGAGCTAAGAGATTCCACAACCAACGGATCAGATCTAAGCTCTGCAGTCCTGCCACATCCAGCCGTGAATGGTGGTGGACAATTAAACAACTAACTGGAGGAGCTGGCTCCACAAATATCCCCATCCTCAATGATGGGAGAGCCCAGCACAGCAGTGCGAAAGATCAGGCTGAAGCATTTGCAACAAACTTCATCCAGAAGTGCCGAGTTGATGATCCATCTCAGCCCTCTCCTGAAGTCCCCAGCATCACAGATGCCAGACTTCAGCCAATTCGATTCACTTCGTGTGATATCAAGAAATGACTGAAGGCACTGGATACTGCAAAGGCTATGGGCCCTGACAATATTCCAGCAATAGTGCTGAAGACCTGTGCCCCAGAACTTGCTGCACCCCTAGCCATGCTGTTCCAGTACAGCTACAACACTGGCATCTATCCGGCAATGTGGAAAGTGCCCTGGTATGTCCTGTATACAAAAAGCAGGACAAGTCCAACCCGGCCAATTACCGCTCCATCAGTCTACTCTCAATCATCAGTCAAGTGATGGAAGGTGTCATCAACAGTGCCATCAATTGCTTAGCAATAACCTGCTCAGTGATGCTCAGTTTGGGTTCCACCAGGGCCACTCAGCTCCTGCCCTCATGACAGCCTTGTTTCAAACATGGACAAAAGAGCTGAACTCAAGAGGTGAGGTTAGAGTGACTGCCCTTGACATCAATGCAACATTTCACCGAGTATGCCATCAAGGAACCATTGCAAAACTGAGGTCAATGGGCATCAGGGGGAAAACCCTCTGCTGGCCGGAGTCATACCTAGCGCAAAGGAAGATGGTTGTGGTATTTGGAGGTCAATCATCTGAGCTCCAGGACATCACTGCAGGAGTTCCTCAGGGTAGTGTCCTAGGCCCAACCATCTTCAGCTGCTTCATCAATGACCTTCCTTCAATCATAAGGTCAGAAGTCGGGATATTTGCTGATGATTGCACAATGTACAGCACCATTCGTGACTCCTCAGATACTGAAGCAGTCCATGTAGAAATGCAGCAAGACGTGGACAATATTCAGGCTTGGGCTGATAAGTGGCAAGCAACATTCGCGCCACACAAGTGCCAGACAATGACCATCTCCAACAAGAGAGAATCTAACCATCTCCCCTTGACATTCAATGGCATTACCTTCCCTGAATCCCCCACTATCAACATCCTAGGGGCTACCATTGACCAGAAACTGAACTGGAGTAGCCATCTAAATACCGTGGCGACAAGAGCAGGTCAGAGGCGAGGAATTCTGAGGTGAGTAACTCACCTCCTGACTCCCCAAAGCCTGTCCACAATCTACAAGGCACAAGTCAGGAGTGTGATGGAATACTCTCCACTTGCCTGGATGGATGCAGCTCCAACAACACTCGAGAAGCTCAGCACCATCCAGGACAAAGCAGCCCGCTTGATTGGCACCCCATCTACAAACATTCACTCCCTCCACCACCAATGCACAGTGGCAGCAGTGTGTACCCTCTACAAGATGCACTGCAGCAATGCACCAAGGCTCCTTAGACAGCACCTTCCAAACCCGCAACCTCTACCAACTAGAAGGACAAGGGCAGCAAATACATGGGAACACCACCACCTGCAAGTTCCCTTCCAAGTCACACACCATCCTGACTTGGAACTATATCGCCATTCCTTCACTGTCACTGGGTTAAAATCCTGGAACTCCCTTCCTAACAGCACTGTGGGTGTACCTACCCCACATGGACTGCAGCGGTTCAAGAAGGCAGCTCACCACCACCTTCTCAAGGGCAATTAGGGATGGGCAATAAAAGCTGGCCTGGCCAGCGACGCCCACTTCCCATGAATGAATTTTAAAAATAGAACCCCATCATCAACATAATAGCCTTCTGGAATTCCATTTGCCTCAGCTTCTGTCAGAGCTGACTGGGCTATTTTATGTAACTCTCAATCAGCTTCTTGTTCTGCGATTAAAGAAGATTTATTAAACATCTCATTTGGATTATCTAAATCCCCAAGGAAAGTTTCAGATATTCGGCTATTTGTCTGTGGAGCCAATTTCACCTCCGGCAATGAAACTTGTTTTGCCATGGCTCGGGTTACTACACACGAAGGAAATATTCCTGGAACTTGTTCCTGTAATTGTTCTGTTTCTTCACCTTCATTTGGTTTCTCTGTGACTATGAGAAACTGATACCTTCGCTCTGGCCACATCACTCCTCCTGCAAACTATGGACAAATCCTGCAGTTGCCATTCCAGACACTAGGTCACACTGTAGTTGCACCCGATACGAAGGTACGAGTATACTCTCCGCCAATACCATTCACTAAAACGTTAGCATTCAGTGTGCTTTCTCGTGGAAATGTTATGTTTTTCCCTAGCAAAAGAGTTTGGGTTGCTCCTGCATCCCTAAGTATAACTATAGGTATGGCTGCCTCCCTTGAAAGATCAGGAGTTACTTTACCTTTCGACAAGAATTCCCTATAAATCTCAGGTATCTTATTCTTAACCCTTACACTCACTTTGGTTTTTGTATCTGGTTTTACAGCTGCTGTCAAAGCTACAGCCTGATCTGCTGTACTGTCAGTCAGAGCCCCTTTCGCTGCATTAGGTTTGTATACCCCAACAAGTCCCATGGGATTACATTGCAACTTCCATCACTCTGAACAAAGATGTCCCACCTTGTTGCAATGATAATGCTTCGGCTTGTGAACCTCACCTTCACCCTCAGCACCTTCCTTTCTGACCTGAGGAGGTGATCCTCGGGCATTCCCAGCTGTTCCATCTTGTCCCCGGCTACTTGCCTTCCTTTCACTCTTCCACTTTCTACCCTTCTCAGGTTTGTGTGTGTGGGGGAGGGGGTGGTATGATGGACAAAATAGGTTGGCTTATTCACAAGCTCAAAATCATCAGCAATTTCCACTGCTTGTCTGGCTTTCGAAACTTTCAGGTTATCTATATGAGTTCTCACTGCTCGAGGGTGTGAACGTTTAAACTCTTGCAAGAGAATCAGTTCTCTAAGGTCTTCATACATGGCTTCCATCTTTAATTCCCATTTCCAATGATCAAAATTAATTTGCTTTACCCTCTCAAATTCTATAAAAGTCTACCCAGTCAATCTCCGTAAGTTCTGAAGCTTCTGACAGTAAGCTTCAGGGATTAACTCATACACAGTGAGAATAACCTTTTTTGCCATCTCATAATCTGCAGAAGCCTCTTCAGGAAGCATGACATAAGCATCATGAGCTCTGCCTACCAACCTGCTTTGCATAAGCAGTGTCCAACTTTCCTTCAGCAATTTCATTTGTTTGGCTATATTTTTTTTAAGAAATGAAAATTGTCTCTATGTCCCTTTCCTCAAACATAGGGTGAGCATTTGTAAATTTATTCGGCTCTTTGCTCGGTCCTGGACTGGATTCAGATTCTTCCTGACCAGAGTTTTCCCTGGTGTATAGACTACCCCTTTTGTCTTAGTTCCATCTCTCTTAATTTGAAGTCCCTCTCCTCCCTTTCTCTCTGAAATGTGTTCTCTTTCTCCCTTTCCTCTTTTTCAAATTCAAGTTTTCTCATTTCTTGTTCCTGCTCAAGTTTTTTCTAGTTGTAACTGAATTTTAACGAGCTCAACTGCATCAGGACATGACATGAGGGAAAGCTTTAAGGTCTGGAATGATCTGTCTGTGAGTGTGGTGGAGGCAGGTTCAATTAAAGCATCAAAAAGGGAATTAGACAGTTATATGAAAAGGAAGAATGTGCAGGGTTACGGGGAGAAGGCAGGGGAATGGAACTGAGGGAATTGCTCTTTCGGTGAACGAGTGCAGACACGATGGGCTGAATGGCCTCCTTTGGCACTCTAACGATTCTGTGATTCTGTGATCACCCTCTGACTTACTAGCTTCTTCTTTCATTTCAAATGTTGGGCTATTATGTCAATTTTCTCTGCTTTTTTTCTTCAATTCTAACCCCAACTGTGCTGCCAAATCTTTTAGTTTAACCTTGGTTAAAGTTTCCAAGTCACTGAGGGACACATTCTCCTTTCCCAGAAGAACTGCAGCAACTGCTAATGCCATTCCTGTGGTGTAGACTTTACCCTATTACACAAGAAAACTGGTTATTTTATTTTCTTCTCTCAATTATTATTACTCCGCTTACAATTAATGTTAATTTAATCCCAACAAGAGCCCCAAATTAATATGTCACGACTGAGGCAGGAGGAATGCACTGTTAATTCAGTCCCACTTCTCCACAGGTCACAGCTTATCAGTACATTTTCCCACCTACCGAAAAACAGCCAATTACATAGTCGATTTGCTCCCCAGAATAAAGCACACTGACCTGGTTTCTTTAATCAAGAACAAAATTAACTATTTATTAATAAACTAAGTCTTAACCAATAATGAGATAAATCTATATACGAAAAGCTCCTTATTTCCTTAGCCCTCATGCACACACACATACAATCAAAAAAAACCTGGTTAACTGGGGTAAAAAGGATTTTGGTTTGTTCATGTTTAGATAGAGGATCTGGATCAGCGCAGGCTTGGAGGGCCGAAGGGCCTGTTCCTGTGCTGTAATTTCCTTTGTTCTTTGTTTGCAGCTGTTTCATTGGAATAAAAGGAATAATAAAATAACTTAATATGTCACACTCTGGTATGACTTTTTTGGTTTCGTGAGGGGTCCTAAAGTCGAATAGTCGGATCCCACTCAAAGTATTTCCAGGCGAGGTTGATGAACAATCTGTGATGGGTAGATGGTCAAGGCAATTCAACTGCAGAAGTCTTCATATAAGCTCTTCCATCATGGGTGTAGGAACAGGTCTGCTTAGGTCTAACAGCAGCAGTATGGTAGTAGAAGCTTTCTTCAAGTTTCAGGATTTCTTAACACACAGGAGGCAACAGGAGCCACACTGGATGCAGGGATTCTTCAGAGACAGGAGGCAATAGGAATCTGCTACCTTTCAAATACAGGCTTTCTTCTCAAGAGACGCAGGATTCCTTTACAGAGAGAAGTAACACTCTTTCTGGGTCTCCCTGTCTGATCTCCAGGCAGGTCAAAAACCAGATTTCAAATGCCTGCTCTTTGTCCAACTCACTGTTTTTTTAAAGGGTCCAAAGTGAAAGCAAAACCTTCCTAAATAGGTCACATGTCCAGATATAGGGTCTCCCTTGTTATTCAAAGAGTAGCTCAGAGGAGGCCAAACCCCACTGGTTTCCTTGAAATTATCTACTTGCCTGTCCTTGCGCAAGTTCAGCTTCCTTTTCAAAACATCCAAAAATTTCAGCTATATGCAGATGTCAATGTCCACTGAAAAAATCCTTTTTCAGGTTTTAAAACACACAGAATTCTAAGTTTTTAATACAAAAATAAAAAACCTTGCAACAAAACCCAGACCTTTCTCAATACAGGCCACCAGCATTGTCACTGCAGATTAAGACTGCTCAGCAGCGAACTCAATGTGAGTGGCATGGTCAAACAAGGATGATAATGGATAAGAAGCACATTTTAAACCACTGCTGATTGGTTACTGTCCATTTCTCGCGAGGAAATAAATGTTACAATTGACCCAAGGGATTCGTGCCAACAAGAGTGAGTTACAGAGAGAGACAGGTGACAATGATCTACAGAGAGTGATACATGGGTGACAATGAGTTACAGAGAGTGATAGACAGGTGATAATGAGTTACAGACAGTGATAGACAGGTGACAGTGAGTTACAGAGAGTGATAGATGGGTGACAGTGAGTTAGAGAGTGATAGTCGTGTGACAGTGAGTTACAGAGAGTGATAGACGGGTGACAGTGAGTTACAGAAAGTGATTGATGTGTGACAGTGAGTTACAGAGAGTGATAGTCGGGTGACAATGAGTTACAGAGAGTGATAGATGGGTGACAGTGAGTTACAGAGACTGATAGATGGGTGAGAGTGAGTTACAGAGAGTGATTGATGGGAGAGAGTGAGTTACAGAGATTGATAGCCGGGTGACAGTGAGTTACAGACAGTGAATGATGGGTGAGAGTGAGTTACAGAGAGTGATTGATGGGTGACAGTGAGTTACAGAGAGTGATAGATGGGTGACAGTGAGTTACAGAGAGTGATAGATGGGTGACAGTGAGTTACAGAGAGTGATTGATGGGTGACAGTGAGTTACAGACAGTGATAGTCGGGTGACAGTGAGTTACAGAGAGTGATAGATGGGTGAGAGTGAGTTACAGAGAGTGATAGATGGGTGACAGTGAGTTACAGAGAGTGATAGTCGGGTGACAGTGAGTTACAGAGAGTGATTGATGGGTGACAGTGAGTTACAGAGAGTGATAGTCGGGTGACAGTGAGTTACAGAGAGTGATAGATGGGTGACAGTGAGTTACAGAGAGTGATAGTCGGGTGACAGTGAGCTACAGACAGTGATAGTCGGGTGACAGTGAGTTACAGAGAGTGATAGATGGGTGACAGTGAGTTACAGAGAGTGATAGATGGGTGACAGTGAGTTACAGAGAGTGATTGATGGGTGACAGTGAGTTACAGAGAGTGATAGTCGGGTGACAGTGAGTTACAGAGAGTGATAGATGGGTGACAGTGAGTTACAGAGAGTGATAGTCGGGTGACAGTGAGCTACAGACAGTGATAGTCGGGTGACAGTGAGTTACAGAGAGTGATAGATGGGTGACAGTGAGTTACAGAGAGTGATAGTCGGGTGACAGTGAGCTACAGACAGTGATAGTCGGGTGACAGTGAGTTACAGAGAGTGATAGATGGGTGATAGTGAGTTACAGAGATTGATAGCCGGGTGATAGTGAGTTACAGAGATTGATAGCTGGGTGAGAGTGAGTGACAGAGAGTGATAGTCATGTGACAGTGAGTTACAGAGAGTGATAGATGGGTGACAGTGAGTTACAGAGAGTGATTGATGGATGACAGTGAGTTACAGCGAGTGATGTATGGGTGACAGTGAGTTACAGAGAGTGATAGTTGTGTGACAGTGAGTTACAGAGAGTGATAGACGGGTGACAGTGAGTTACAGAGAGTGATAGATGGGTGACAGTGAGTTACAGAGAGTGATTGATGGGTGACAGTGAGTTACAGAGAGTGATTGATGGATGACAGTGAGTTACAGAGAGTGATGTATGGGTGAGAGTGAGTTACAGAGAGTGATAGTCGTGTGACAGTGAGTTACAGAGAGTGATTGATGGATGACAGTGAGTTACAGCGAGTGATGTATGGGTGACAGTGAGTTACAGAGAGTGATAGACGGGTGACAGTGAGTTACAGAGAGTGATAGATGGGTGACAGTGAGTAACAGAGAGTGATTGATGGGTGACAGTGAGCTACAGACAGTGATAGACGGGTGACAGTGAGTTACAGAGAGTGATTGATGGGTGACAGTGAGCTACAGACAGTGATAGACGGGTGACAGTGAGTTACAGAGAGTGATAGACGGGTGATAGTGAGTTACAGAGATTGATAGACGGGTGACAGTGAGTTACAGAGAGTGATAGACGGGTGACAGTGAGTTACAGAGAATGATAGCCGGGTGATAGTGAGTTACAGAGATTGATAGTCGTGTGACAGTGAGTTACAGAGAGTGATAGATGGGTGACAGTGAGTTACAGAGAGTGATTGATGGGTGACAGTGAGTTACAGAGAGTGATAGATGGGTGACAGTGAGTTACAGAGAGTGATTGATGGGTGACAGTGAGCTACAGAGAGTGATAATTTGGTGACAGTGAGTTACAGAGATTGATAGCCGGGTGATAGTGAGTTACAGAGAGTGATAATTTGGTGACAGTGAGTTACAGAGATTGATAGCCGGGTGATAGTGAGTTACAGAGATTGATAGTCGTGTGACAGTGAGTTACAGAGAGTGATAGACGGGTGACAGTGAGTTACAGAGAGTGATAGATGGGTGACAGTGAGTTACAGAGAGTGATTGATGGGTGACAGTGAGTTACAGAGAGTGATAAATGGGTGACAGTGAGTTACAGAGAGTGATAGACGGGTGACAGTGAGTTACAGAGAGTGATAGATGGGTGACAGTGAGTTACAGAGAGTGATTGATGGGTGACAGTGAGTTACAGAGAGTGATAGACGGGTGTCAGTGAGTTACATAGAGTGATAGATGGGTGACAGTGAGTTACAGAGAGTGATTGATGGGTGACAGTGAGTTACAGAGAGTGATAGACGGGTGACAGTGAGTTACAGAGATTGATAGCCGGGTGACAGTGAGTTACAGAGATTGATAGCCGGGTGATAGTGAGTTACAGAGATTGATAGTCATGTGACAGTGAGTTACAGAGAGTGATAGACGGGTGACAGTGAGTTACAGAGCGTGATCGACAGGTGACAGTGAGTTACAGAGAGTGATTGATGGATGACAGTGAGTTACAGCGAGTGATGTATGGGTGAGAGTGAGTTACAGAGAGTGATAGTCGTGTGACAGTGAGTTACAGAGAGTGATAGACGGGTGACAGTGAGTTACAGAGAGTGATAGATGGATGACAGTGAGTTACAGAGAGTGATTGATGGGTGACAGTGAGTTACAGAGAGTGATAGATGGGTGACAGTGAGCTACAGAGAGTGATAGATGGGTGACAGTGAGTTACAGAGAGTGATTGATGGATGACAGTGAGTTACAGAGAGTGATTGATGGGTGACAGTGAGTTACAGAGAGTGATAGATGGGTGACAGTGAGCTACAGAGAGTGATAGATGGGTGACAGTGAGTTACAGATAGTGATTGATGGGTGAGAGTGAGTTACAGAGAGTGATTGATGGGTGACAGTGAGTTACAGAGAGTGATTGATGGGTGACAGTGAGTTACAGATAGTGATAGATGGGTGACAGTGAGTTACAGATAGTGATTGATGGGTGAGAGTGAGTTACAGAGAGTGATTGATGGGTGACAGTGAGTTACAGAGAGTGATTGATGGATGACAGTGAGTTACAGAGAGTGATTGATGGGTGACAGTGAGTTACAGAGAGTGATTGATGGGTGAGAGTGAGTTACAGAGAGTGATTGATGGGTGACAGTGAGTTACAGACAGTGATAGTCGGGTGACAGTGAGTTACAGAGAGTGATTGATGGGTGACAGTGAGTTACAGAGAGTGATTGATGGATGACAGTGAGTTACAGAGAGTGATTGATGGGTGAGAGTGAGTTACAGAGAGTGATTGATGGGTGAGAGTGAGTTACAGAGAGTGATTGATGGGTGACAGTGAGCTACAGACAGTGATAGTCGGGTGACAGTGAGTTACAGAGAGTGATAGATGGGTGACAGTGAGTTACAGATAGTGATTGATGGGTGAGAGTGAGTTACAGAGAGTGATTGATGGGTGACAGTGAGTTACAGAGAGTGATTGATGGATGACAGTGAGTTACAGAGAGTGATTGATGGGTGACAGTGAGTTACAGAGAGTGATTGATGGGTGAGAGTGAGTTACAGAGAGTGATTGATGGGTGACAGTGAGCTACAGACAGTGATAGTCGGGTGACAGTGAGTTACAGAGAGTGATTGATGGATGACAGTGAGTTACAGAGAGTGATTGATGGATGACAGTGAGTTACAGAGAGTGATTGATGGGTGACAGTGAGTTACAGAGAGTGATAGATGGGTGAGAGTGAGTTACAGAGAGTGATTGATGGGTGACAGTGAGTTACAGAGAGTGATTGATGGGTGAGAGTGAGTTACAGAGAGTGATTGATGGGTGACAGTGAGTTACAGAGAGTGATTGATGGGTGACAGTGAGTTACAGAGAGTGATTGATGGGTGACAGTGAGTTACAGAGAGTGATTGATGGGTGACAGTGAGTTACAGAGAGTGATAGACGGGTGACAGTGAGTTACAGAGAGTGATAGACGGGTGACAGTGAGTTACAGAGAGTGATAGATGGGTGACAGTGAGTTACAGAGAGTGATTGATGGGTGACAGTGAGTTACAGAGAGTGATTGATGGGTGACAGTGAGTTACAGAGAGTGATTGATGGGTGACAGTGAGTTACAGAGAGTGATTGATGGGTGACAGTGAGTTACAGAGAGTGATTGATGGGTGACAGTGAGTTACAGAGAGTGATTGATGGGTGACAGTGAGTTACAGAGAGTGATAGATGGGTGACAGTGAGTTACAGAGAGTGATTGATGGGTGACAGTGAGTTACAGAGAGTGATTGATGGGTGAGAGTGAGTTACAGAGAGTGATTGATGGGTGACAGTGAGTTACAGAGAGTGATAGATGGGTGACAGTGAGTTACAGAGAGTGATTGATGGGTGACAGTGAGTTACAGAGAGTGATTGATGGGTGACAGTGAGTTACAGAGAGTGATTGATGGGTGACAGTGAGTTACAGTGAGTTACAGTGAGTGATAGTCGGGTGACAGTGAGTTACAGAGAGTGATAGATGGGTGACAGTGAGTTACAGAGAGTGACAGATGGGTGACAGTGAGCTACAGACAGTGATAGATGGGTGAGAGTGAGTTACATAGAGTGATAGATGGGTGACAGTGAGTTACATAGAGTGATAGACGGGTGAGAGTGAGTTGCATAGAGTGATAGACGGGTGACTGTGAGTTACAGAGAGTGATTGATGGATGACAGTGAGTTAGAGCGAGTGATGTATGGGTGAGAGTGAGTTACAGAGAGTGATAGTCGTGTGACAGTGAGTTACAGAGAGTGATTGATGGGTGACAGTGAGTTACAGAGAGTGATAGACGGGTGACAGTGAGTTACAGAGAGTGATTGATGGGTGACAGTGAGTTAGAGCGAGTGATGTATGGGTGAGAGTGAGTTACAGAGAGTGATAGTCGTGTGACAGTGAGTTACAGAGAGTGATTGATGGGTGACAGTGAGTTACAGAGAGTGATAGACGGGTGACAGTGAGTTAGAGCGAGTGATGTATGGGTGAGAGTGAGTTACAGAGAGTGATAGTCGTGTGACAGTGAGTTACAGAGAGTGATTGATGGGTGACAGTGAGTTACAGAGAGTGATAGACGGGTGATAGTGAGTTACAGAGAGTGATAGACGGGTGACAGTGAGTTACAGAGAATGATTGATGGATGACAGTGAGTTAGAGCGAGTGATGTATGGGTGAGAGTGAGTTACAGAGAGTGATAGTCGTGTGACAGTGAGTTACAGAGAGTGATAGATGGGTGACAGTGAGTTACAGATAGTGATTGATGGGTGAGAGTGAGTTACAGAGAGTGATTGATGGGTGACAGTGAGTTACAGAGAGTGATTGATGGATGACAGTGAGTTACAGAGAGTGATTGATGGGTGACAGTGAGTTACAGAGAGTGATTGATGGGTGAGAGTGAGTTACAGAGAGTGATTGATGGGTGACAGTGAGCTACAGACAGTGATAGTCGGGTGACAGTGAGTTACAGAGAGTGATTGATGGATGACAGTGAGTTACAGAGAGTGATTGATGGATGACAGTGAGTTACAGAGAGTGATTGATGGGTGACAGTGAGTTACAGAGAGTGATAGATGGGTGAGAGTGAGTTACAGAGAGTGATTGATGGGTGACAGTGAGTTACAGAGAGTGATTGATGGGTGAGAGTGAGTTACAGAGAGTGATTGATGGGTGACAGTGAGTTACAGAGAGTGATTGATGGATGACAGTGAGTTACAGAGAGTGATTGATGGGTGACAGTGAGTTACAGAGAGTGATAGACGGGTGACAGTGAGTTACAGAGAGTGATAGATGGGTGACAGTGAGTTACAGAGAGTGATAGATGGGTGACAGTGAGTTACAGAGAGTAATTGATGGGTGACAGTGAGTTACAGAGAGTCATTGATGGGTGACAGTGAGTTACAGAGAGTGATTGATGGGTGACAGTGAGTTACAGAGAGTGATTGATGGGTGAGAGTGAGTTACAGAGAGTGATTGATGGGTGACAGTGATTTACAGAGAGTGATAGATGGGTGACAGTGAGTTACAGAGAGTGATTGATGGGTGACAGTGAGTTACAGAGAGTGATTGATGGGTGACAGTGAGTTACAGAGAGTGATTGATGGGTGACAGTGAGTTACAGAGAGTGATTGATGGGTGACAGTGAGTTACAGAGAGTGATAGATGGGTGACAGTGAGTTACAGAGAGTGATTGATGGGTGACAGTGAGTTACAGAGAGTGATTGATGGGTGACAGTGAGTTACAGAGAGTGATAGACGGGTGACAGTGAGTTACAGAGAGTGATAGATGGGTGACAGTGAGTTACAGAGAGTGATAGATGGGTGACAGTGAGTTACAGAGAGTGATTGATGGGTGACAGTGAGCTACAGTGAGTTACAGTGAGTGATAGTCGGGTGACAGTGAGTTACAGAGAGTGATAGATGGGTGACAGTGAGTTACAGAGAGTGATAGATGGGTGACAGTGAGTTACAGTGAGTTACAGTGAGTGATAGTCGGGTGATAGTGAGTTACAGAGAGTGATAGATGGGTGACAGTGAGTTACAGAGAGTGATAGATGGGTGACAGTGAGTTACAGTGAGTTACAGTGAGTGATAGTCGGGTGACAGTGAGTTACAGAGAGTGATAGATGGGTGACAGTGAGTTACAGAGAGTGATAGATGGGTGACAGTGAGCTACAGACAGTGATAGATGGGTGAGAGTGAGTTACATAGAGTGATAGACGGGTGACAGTGAGTTACATAGAGTGATAGACGGGTGAGAGTGAGTTACATAGAGTGATAGACGGGTGACTGTGAGTTACAGAGAGTGATTGATGGATGACAGTGAGTTAGAGCGAGTGATGTATGGGTGAGAGTGAGTTACAGAGAGTGATAGTCGTGTGACAGTGAGTTACAGAGAGTGATTGATGGGTGACAGTGAGTTACAGAGAGTGATAGACGGGTGACAGTGAGTTACAGAGAGTGATTGATGGGTGACAGTGAGTTACAGAGAGTGATAGACGGGTGACAGTGAGTTACAGAGAGTGATTGATGGGTGACAGTGAGTTAGAGCGAGTGATGTATGGGTGAGAGTGAGTTACAGAGAGTGATAGTCGTGTGACAGTGAGTTACAGAGAGTGATTGATGGGTGACAGTGAGTTACAGAGAGTGATAGACGGGTGACAGTGAGTTAGAGCGAGTGATGTATGGGTGAGAGTGAGTTACAGAGAGTGATAGTCGTGTGACAGTGAGTTACAGAGAGTGATTGATGGGTGACAGTGAGTTACAGAGAGTGATAGACGGGTGATAGTGAGTTACAGAGAGTGATTGATGGGTGACAGTGAGTTACAGAGAATGATTGATGGATGACAGTGAGTTAGAGCGAGTGATGTATGGGTGAGAGTGAGTTACAGAGAGTGATAGTCGTGTGACAGTGAGTTACAGAGAGTGATTGATGGGTGACAGTGAGTTACAGAGAGTGATAGATGGGTGACAGTGAGTTACAGAGAGTGATTGACGGGTGACAGTGAGTTACAGAGAGTGATTGATGGGTGACAGTGAGTTACAGAGAGTGATAGATGGGTGACAGTGAGTTACAGAGAGTGATTGATGGGTGACAGTGAGTTACAGTGAGTGATAGTCGGGTGACAATGAGTTACAGAGATTGATAGCCGGGTGATAGTGAGTTACAGAGAGTGATAGATGGGTGACAGTGAGTTACAGAGAGTGATTGATGGGTGACAGTGAGTTACAGAGAGTGATTGATGGGTGACAGTGAGTTACAGAGAGTGATAGATGGATGACAGTGAGTTACAGAGAGTGATAGACGGGTGACAGTGAGTTACAGACAGTGAATGATGGGTGACAGTGAGTTACAGAGAGTGATAGACGGGTGACAGTGAGTTACAGAGAGTGATTGATGGTTGACAGTGAGTTACAGAGAGTGATTGATGGGTGACAGTGAGTTACAGAGAGTGATAGATGGGTGACAGTGAGTTACAGAGAGTGATTGATGGGTGACAGTGAGTTACAGAGAGTGATAGATGGGTGACAGTGAGTTACAGAAAGTGATAGTTTGGTGACAGTGAGTTACAGCGAGTGAATTATGGGTGAGAGTGAGTTACAGAGAGTGATAGATGGATGACAGTGAGTTACAGAGAGTGATAGTCGGGTGAGAGTGAGTTACAGAGAGTGATTGATGGATGACAGTGAGTTACAGCGAGTGAATTATGGGTGAGAGTGAGTTACAGAGAGTGATAGCCGGGTGACAGTGAGTTACAGAGAGTGATAGCCAGGTGACAGTGAGTTACAGAGAGTCATTGATGGATGACAGTGAGTTACAGCGAGTGAATTATGGGTGAGAGTGAGTTACAGAGAGTGATAGCCGGGTGACACTGAGTTACAGAGAGTTATTGATGGGTGACAGTGAGTTACAAAGAGTGATTGACGGGTGACAGTAAGTTACAGAGAGTGATTGACGGGTTACAGTGAGTTAAGGAGATTGATAGACGGGTGACAGTGAGTTACAGCGAGTGATTGATGGGTGAGAGTGAGTTACAGAGAGTGATAGATGGGTGACAGTGATTTACAGAGAGTGATTGATGAATGACAGTGAGTTACAGAGAGTGATAGTCGGGTGAGAGTGACTTACAGAGAGTGATTGATGGATGACAGTGAGTTACAGAGAGTGATAGATGGGTGAGAGTGAGTTACAGAGAGTGATTGATGGATGACAGTGAGTTACACTGAGTGATAGATGGGTGAGAGTGAGTTGCAGAGAGTGATAGACGGGTGACAGTGAGTTACAGAGAGTGATTGATGTGTGACAGTGAGTTACAGAGAGTGATAGTCGGGTGAGACTGAGTTACAGAGAGTGATTGATGTTTGATAGTGAGTTACAGAGAGCGATAGTCGGGTGACAGTGAGTTACAGAGAGTGATAGATGGGTGACAGAGAGTTACAGAGAGTAATTGATGGGTGAGAGTGAGTTACAGAGAGTGATAGACGGGTGACAGTGAGTTACAGAGAGTGATAGACGGGTGACAGTGAGTTACAGAGAGTGATTGATGTGTGACAGTGAATTACAGAGAGTGATAGTCGGGTGAGAGTGAGTTACAGAGAGTGATTGATGGATGACAGTGAGTTACAGAGAGTGATAGTCGGGTGAGAATGACTTACAGAGAGTGATTGATGGGTGAGAGTGACTACAGAGAGTGATAGATGGGTGAGAGAGAGTTACAGAGAGTGATAGACAGGAGAGAGTGAGTTAAAGTGTGTGATTGATGGGTGACAGTGAGGTTACAGTGAGTGATTGATGGATGATAGTGAGTTACAGAGAGTGATTGATGGATGATAGTGAGTTACAGAGAGTGATAGACAGGGGAGAGTGAGTTACAGAGAGTGATAGCCGGGTGACAGTGAGTTCCAGAGAGTGATAGACAGGAGAGAGTGAGTTAAAGTGTGTGATTGATGGGTGACAGTGAGGTTACAGTGAGTGATTGATGGATGATAGTGAGTTACAGAGAGTGATAGACAGGGGAGAGTGAGTTACAGAGAGTGATAGCCGGGTGACAGTGAGTTACAGAGAGTGATAGACAGGAGAGAGTGAGTTACTGAGAGTGATAGACAGGAGAGAGTGGGTGACAGAGAGTGATAGACAGGACAGAGTGTGTTACAGAGAGTGTTAGACAGGAGGGAGTGAGTTACAGAGAGTGATAGACAGGTAAGAGTGAGTTTCAGAGAGTGATATACAGGACAGAGTGTGTTCCAGCGAGTGATAGACAGGAGGGAGTGAGTTACAGAGCGTGATCGACAGGTGACAGTGAGTTACAGAGAGTGATTGATGGGTGAGAGTGAGTTACAGAGAGTGATTGATGGGTGACAGTGAGTTACAGAGAGTGATAGACGGGTGACAGTGAGTTACAGAGAGTGATAGATGGGTGACAGTGAGTTACAGAGAGTGATTGATGGGTGACAGTGAGTTACAGAGAGTGATTAATGGGTGACAGTGAGTTACAGAGAGTGATAGATGGGTGACAGTGAGTTACAGAGAGTGATTGATGGGTGACAGTGAGCTACAGTGAGTGATAGTCAGGTGACAATGAGTGACAGAGATTGATAGCCGGGTGATAGTGAGTTACAGAGAGTGATTGATGGATGACAGTGAGTTACAGCGAGTGAATTATGGGTGAGAGTGAGTTACAGAGAGTGATAGTCATGTGACAGTGAGTTAGAGAGAGTGATTGATGGGTGACAGTGAGTTACAGAGAGTGATAGTTGGGTGACAGTGAGTTAGAGAGAGTGAGTCGGGTGAGAGTGAGTTACAGAGAATGATTGACGGGTGACAGTGAGTTACAGAGAGTGAATTATGGGTGAGAGTGAGTTACAGAGAGTGATAGATGGATGACAGTGAGTTACAGCGAGTGAATTATGGGTGAGAGTGAGTTACAGAGAGTGATAGATGGATGACAGTGAGTTACAGAGAGTGATAGACGGGTGACAGTGAGTTACAGAGAGTGATAGTTGGGTGAAAGTGAGTTACAGAGAGTGATAGTCGGGTGAGAGTGAGTTACAGAGAATGATCTACGGGTGACAGTGAGTTACAGAGAGTGATTGATGGATGACAGTGAGTTACAGCGAGTGAATTATGGGTGAGAGTGAGTTACAGAGAGTGATAGATGGATGACAGTGAGTTACAGATAGTGATTGATGGGTGACAGTGAGTTACAGAGAGTGATAGACGGGTGACAGTGAGTTACAGAGAGTGATTGATGGGTGAGAGTGAGTTACAGAGATTGATAGATGGATGACAGTGAGTTACAGAGAGTGATTGATGGATGACAGTGAGTTACAGAGAGTGATTGATGGGTGACAGTGAGCTACAGAGAGTCATTGATGGATGACAGTGAGTTACAGCAAGTGAATTATGGGTGAGAGTGAGTTACAGAGAGTGATTGATGGGTGACAGTGAGTTACAGAGAGTGATTGATGGGTGAGAGTGATTTACATAGAGTGATTGATGGATGACAGTGAGTTACAGAGAGTGATAGTCGGGTGAGAGTGAGTTACAGAGAGTGATAGTCGGGTGAGAGTGAGTTACAGAGAATGATCGACAGGTGACAGTGAGTTACAGAGAGTGATTGATGGATGACAGTGAGTTACAGCGAGTGAATTATGGGTGAGAGTGAGTTACAGAGAGTGATAGATGGATGACAGTGAGTTCCAGAGAGTGATAGTCGGGTGACAGTGAGTTACAGAGAGTGATAGACGGGTGACAGTGAGTTACAGAGAGTGATAGTTGGGTGAGAGTGAGTTACAGAGAGTGATAGTCGGGTGAGAGTGAGTTACAGAGAATGATCGACGGGTGACAGTGAGTTACAGAGAGTGATTGATGGATGACAGTGAGTTACAGCGAGTGAATTATGGGTGAGAGTGAGTTACAGAGAGTGATAGATGGATGACAGTGAGTTACAGATAGTGATTGATGGGTGACAGTGAGTTACAGAGAGTGATAGACGGGTGACAGTGAGTTACAGAGAGTGATTGATGGGTGAGAGTGAGTTACAGAGAGTGATAGATGGATGACAGTGAGTTACAGAGAGTGATAGTCGGGTGAGAGAGAGTTACAGAGAATGATCGACGGGTGACAGTGAGTTACAGAGAGTGATTGATGGATGACAGTGAGTTACAGAGAGTGATTGATGGGTGACAGTGAGTTACAGAGAGTGATTGATGGGTGAGAGTGAGTTACATAGAGTGATTGATGGATGACAGTGAGTTACAGAGAGTGATTGATGGGTGAGAGTGAGTTACAGAGAGTGATAGTCGGGTGAGAGTGAGTTACAGAGAGTGATTGATGGATGACAGTGAGTTACAGAGAGTGATAGATGGGTGAGAGTGAGTTACAGAGAGTGATTGATGGGTGACAGTGAGTTACAGAGAGTGATAGTCGGGTGACAGTGAGTTACAGAGAGTGATAGACGGGTGACAGTGAGTTACAGAGAGTTATAGATGGGTGACAGTGAGTTACAGAGAGTGATTGATGGGTGACAGTGAGTTACAGAGAGTGATAGACGGGTGACAGTGAGTTACAGAGAGTGATAGACGGGTGACAGTGAGTTACAGAGAGTGATTGATGGGTGACAGTGAGTTACAGAGAGTGATTGATGGGTGAGAGTGAGTTACAGAGAGTGATAGATGGGTGACAGTGAGTTACAGAGAGTGATTGATGGGTGAGAGTGAGTTACAGAGAGTGATTGATGTGTGACAGTGAGTTACAGAGAGTGATAGTCGGGTGACAGTGAGTTACAGAGAGTGATAGATGGGTGACAGTGAGTTACAGAGAGTGATTGATGGGTGAGAGTGAGTTACAGAGAGTGATAGATGGGTGACAGTGAGTTACAGAGAGTGATTGATGGATGACAGTGAGTTACAGAGAGTGATAGTCGGGTGAGAGTGAGTTACAGAGAGTGATTGATGGGTGAGAGTGGGTACAGAGAGTGATAGATGGGTGAGAGAGAGTTACAGAGAGTGATAGACAGGAGAGAGTGAGTTACAGTGTGTGATTGATGGGTGACAGTGAGGTTACAGTGAGTGATTGATGGGTGACAGTGAGTTACAGAGAGTGATTGATGGGTGATAGTGAGTTCCAGAGAGTGATAGCCGGGTGACAGTGAGTTACAGAGAGTGATAGACAGGAGAGAGTGAGTTACTGAGAGTGATAGCCGGGTGACAGTGAATTACAGAGAGTGATAGACAGGAGAGAGTGAGTGACAGAGAGTGTTAGACAGGAGGGAGTGAGTTACAGAGAGTGATAGACAGGTAAGAGTGAGTTTCAGAGAGTGATATACAGGACAGAGTGTGTTGCAGAGAGTGATAGACAGGAGGGAGTGAGTTACAGAGAGTGATAGACAGGTGAGAGTGAGTTGCAGAGAGTGATAGACAGGTAAGAGTGAGTTACTGAGAGACAGATGTTGCCTATCGTTGGGTTAAACTTCACCTGTGAAATGTATCTATCCCCCAATTTGTAAAACTACAATCTCCTCCACCATGTTTTTTTTCACTGTGGAAATTCATTCACTCATAGCAGGTCATAATTATCACTCTTTTAGACGTTTAAAAACAATTCAGGATAATTTTACACCTTGCTGATTCCAGCACTAAGCCTTACCCATCCAGAGAACAAAACCAAATAAATTGTTTCCACATCCCACCTTTCTTTCAGAATCGTCATCCATTTCTTGATAATCAATGTGTTGCAGTTGCAGTTTTATCAAATATACCATAGAGAGGAGATGTGTGTGTCCCCAGGTGTACCATAGAGAGGAGATGTGTGTGTCCCCAGGTATACCATAGAGAGGAGATGTGTGTATGCCCAGGTATACCATAGAGAGGAAATGTGAGTATCCCCAGGTATACCATAGAGAGGAGATGTGTGTATCCCCAGGTATACCATAGAGAGGAGATGTGTGTGTCCCCAGGTATACCATAGAGAGGAGATGTGTGTGTCCCCAGGTATACCATAGAGAGGAGATGTGTGTATGCCCAGGTATACCATAGAGAGGAGATGGGTGTATCCCCAGGTATACCATAGAGAGGAGATGTGTGTGTCCCCAGGTATACCATAGAGAGGAGATGTGTGTATGCCCAGGTATACCACAGAGAGGAGATGTGTGTATCCCCAGGTATACCATAGAGAGGAGATGTGTGTGTCCCCATGTATACCAGAGAGAGGAGATGTGCGTATCCCCAAGTATACCATAGAGAGGAGATGTGCGTGTCCCCAGGTATACCATAGAGAGGAGATGTGCGTATCCCCAGGTATACCATAGAGAGGAGATGTGCGTATCCCCAGGTATACCATAAACAGGAGATGTGCGTATCCCCAGGTATACCATAGAGAGGAGATGTGCGTATCCCCAGGTATACCATAGAGAGAAGATGTGCGTATCCCCAGGTATACCATAGAGAGAAGATGTGCATATCCCCAGGTGTACCATAGAGAGGAGATGTGCGTATCCCCAGGTATACCATAGAGAGGAGATGTGCGTATCCCCAGGTATACCATAGAGAGGAGATGTGTGTATCCCCAGGTCTACCATAGAGAGGAGATGTGTGTATCCCCAGGTATACCATAGAGATGAGATGTGTGTATCCCAAGGTCTACCATAGAGAGGAGATGTGTGTATCCCCAGGTATACCATAGAGAGGAGATGTGTGTATCCCAAGGTCTACCATAGAGAGGAGATGTGTGTATCCCCAGGTATACCATAGAGAGGAGATGTGTGTATCCCCAGGTATACCATAGAGATGAGATGTGTGTATCCCCAGGTCTACCATAGAGAGGAGATGTGTGTGTCCCCATGTATACCATAGAGAGGAGATGTGTGTATCCCCAGGTATACCAGAGAGATGAGATGTGTGTATCCCCAGGTCTACCATGGAGAGGAGATGTGTGTGTCCCCAGGTATACCATAGAGAGGAGATGTGTGTATCCCTTTAAGGCTACAAATTCTAACTATTGTTAAGCAATCACTGCATATGCAGAACAAGAATCAATAAAAGGATTATTGCTGTTAAGTAAACAATGGCTGTGTTCATTAGAAACTGCCCACATCCAGAACCAGATTTTCCTGTTCCTGCTCCACCCTGCCCTGCCTCTAACACCTAAATGGCTGCCTTGTTTCTTGACGATTAGAATTTGACTCAGTGTCTGAGGTGTGGTCTGAATGAAGCATTATATAATTTAACCATTTCCTCTTCCGACTCCATTGGCTTTGCTGCTTGCTGCACTCTATCAGTTGGACATGTTTAACGCTGAGTGTACAAAGAATTTCTAATTTGACCCATTGACACTGACTTTCTGAATCATTTCTGTAAGTTAGAAGCAGTGGTCAACCCAGAACTGAGCCCTGAGGCATCCCACTCAGTACTGCCCCCTCACTCTAATGAGTTTTGTGCATTTATACTTTCCCAAGGTTAACCATGAATTGCTCTATATTTGTGTTGAGTTAAAGCCTCTTGTGTGGAACTTTATGAAAAGCATTCTGGAAGTCAATAGATGACAACTTGGTCAAAGAAGATGAGTAGATTGGTGAGATGGGATCTTCCTCTTGTGAATCCATGCTGACTGCTGTTAACATTTCGCTTATTTAACTGGATAAAACACAGAATCACAGAATTGTTACAGCACAAAAGGAAGCCTTTCGGCCCATCATGTCCACACTGGCTCTCTAAAAGATCAACACCCTCAGTTCCATTCCCCTGACTTCTCCCCGTAACCCTGCACATTCTTCCTTTTCATATAGCTGTCTAATTCTCTTTTGAATGCTCCAATTGAACCTGCCTCCACCACGTTCTCAGGCAGATCATTCCAGACCTTAACCACTCGCGGTGTGAAAAAGATTTTCCTCATGTCACTTTCACTTCTCTTACCAAATACTTTAAATCTGTGCCCTCTCGTTCTCCGTTCTTTCACAAGTGGGAACAGTTTCTCTCTATCTACTCTGTCCAGACCCCTCATGATTTTGAATACCTCTATCAAATTACCTCTCAGCCTTCCCTTCTCCAGGGAAAACAGTCCTAACTTCTCCAATCTATTTTCATAACTGAAATTACTCACCCCGGAACCATTCTTGTGAATCTTTTCTGTACTCTCTCCAATGCCCTCACATCTTTCCTAAAGTGCGGCACCTAGAACTGGACACAATACTCCAGCTCAGGCCGAACTAGTGTCGTATACAAATTCATAACTCTTGTACTCTATGCCCCTATTAATAAAGCCCAGGATACTGTATGCTTTATTAACTGCTCTCTCAACCTGTCCTGCCACCTTCAATGACTTATGCACATATACACCCAGGTCCCTCTGCTGCTGCACCCCCTTTAGAATTGTACCCTCCATTTTATATTGTCGCTCCATGTTCTTCCTATCAAAATGAATCACTTCACCTTTCTCCGCATTGAACTTTATCTGCCACCTGTCTGCCCATTCCACCAACTTGTCTATGTCCTTTTGAAGTTCTATACTATCCTCCTCACAGTTCACAATGTTTCCAAGTTTCGTATCATCTGCAAATGTTGAAATTGTGCCCTGTACACCAAGGTCTAGGTCATTAATAGATATCAGGAAAAGCAAGTGTCCCAACACTGACCCCGGGGAAACTCCACTACAAACCTTCCTGCAGCCTAAACCACGACACTCAGTTTGGTAGGACAGACCTGGAGAATTCCTGAAAATTGAGACATGTTGTCAAAGCTTTCCGTCTTGCACTGATCATGGCGATATAGACCCACCACCATTGTGTGAATCAGTATTCATTGCATTTGTGAACTCCGCAACTCAGGCAGTTGAGCTCAGTCTTTACATCACCATTTATGCCCAAATAGATGGTGTTGCCATGGGATCCCCTCTAGGCCCAGCTCTCACTCACATCTTTGTTGGGTTCCATGAGGAATGTGTCTTTGAGGGAATGACACCCAACCTCCTACCTCTTGCATATTTCCGATATGTAGATGATACATTTGCTAGATTTGAATCCGCAGCTGCATTCAATCATTTCCTTACACATCTTAATGGGCTGCATCCTGCACCCAAATTCATCTTTAAAATGGAGCAGTCTAATGAACTCCCTTTCCTTGATGTACTAGTTGAGAAATCTGCCCAGGGGTTCTCTGCTGTGGTCTACTGCAAACCTACCTTCATTGGTCAATACACCCATTGGGATTCTTACAGTCCCACACGTTATAAGATTGACCTTATCAACAGCCTCGTAAATAGGGCCTGAGCCATTTGCTCACCATGCAAGCTTGATGCTGAAATAGGGCGAATTAAAGACATCCTGTGTGACAATGGCTACTCTGATCAGATCATTTCTCACTGTATTTCACTCAAACTTATGAACGGGCCTAAGACTGTCATTTTCGGCCCTGAAAAGCCCCCTGTCTACCTCAGGTTACCCTGGAAGGGTAATGTATCCCAAAAATTTGAGCAACAGGTGAAGCTAACTGTTTCACGCTGCTACTATGCAGTAGCAACACGTGTGGTGTTCACCACTAACAGGATGCTGCCGTCAAACCAAAACGATATCCTGCCTATCACACAAATGAGTAATGTGATATATGAATTTCAATGCCAGCGTGATGCTAGGTATATAGGCCGTACGTGCCAAAGACTGGCCGGATTGTATCAAACACTATGTCCCTTCCACTGTTCGCAATGGGCAAGGTACCCGCCGTACCCAACCAGCCCGTGCTTGCAAAACTCAAAACACAGTGTCCAACATGTGATTCCATGATTGGACAACAGTTGCTAAATAATCCTCAGAATTACGCTGACAAACCAATTTAAGATTGTCAGTAGGGCTCACGGTGTGGCTCATTTGCAGGTACTGGAAGCTACATATATTTATACACAGGGCCAAGTTCTTTGCAGACAGAAAGAACATGTACACACATTATGCCTGTTTCAGCTGAACAAAATAAGTGACAGCTATTCTCTGGTTCATTCCTCAGAGCAATGTCTTGACCAATCAAAGTCAAGCTGCCTGGATAAATTTCAAACAAAGCTTGGCAGTTAACTGACAGTCACCGTAAACTGGTGCATTCTCCATGGTAATGCCTCGACCAATCAGAGTCCACTTGCCGACCATTCAGCACTCTCTTCTCATGCAGTATAAGTTGTTGTTTTCCCTTACATTGGTTATTCTTGCGGATTGTCCTGATGAGTGCAAGACGAAAAGCTTCGACAACACGTCTCTATTTTCAGCAATTCTCTCCGTTGTCTGTCACTCAGCCAGTTCCATATCCATGTTGCAATTTCTACCAAATTCTATGTAATTAAATGAAGGAACAGTTTGACTCAAGGTGAGGGGGTTTGGTATTTCTAAGTTTGTAGTTAATTCAAATTTACAATGTCTTTGCACAGAATTTGAACTCGATGTTGGCAGGTTGTGTAGCATAAAATCAAAGAACAATTGACAAGGATTAAAGAAACTATTATCCTGTCTATTTTAAAGCAAACTTTGATTTTTATTAAACACAGGTCAGATCATTTCACAGTTACACAATCACTTTTGTATTACAACAAAGCAAAGGTTCTGATTTGGGCAAAGGAATCATGGAAAGGAAAGTCTGGAGTCAGTCCCCAATCTGTGTACGTAGCGGAACATTGCCATATTCTCTTGGGAAAAGTGATTTACATGTGCTACACAATTAGTTAATTGGAGCTGTATCACATGACAATACATCTCATCACAGAAAGACAGAGAGTTAACAAACAGGTATGGCAAGCTCAGAGGGTTGTGAATCTTTGGCATTTACTACCCCAGAGGGTTGTGGATGCTCAGTCATTGAATATGTTGAAGGCTGAGATCGAGAGATTTTCGGACATTGAGGGAATCAAGAGATGTGGAGATTGGGTGGGAAAGTGAAGATGAGGTAGAAGACCAGGAATGATCGTAATGAATGGCGGAGTAGAATCGGGGGGTGGGGTGGGGGAGTGCCATATGAAGGAGGGGCAGGAGTGGAATTGGCTTTACAATTGGAGAGTTTTGACATAAAAGAGCATGGTGAGAATCTAGAGGTAGAACCTTATCATCACTTATGTAATGTCTGATAAAAAGCAAAACTGACAACAAAACTCCAGTGGTAAAGTTGCGATCAGTTCTAATGAAGCATTCATTGCAATAGTGCCTCAGGGACTCGAACTTATACCAATCATATCACGCAAAATCCAAGCGTGTGAGATGCGGCACAGCGCGGCACAGTGGCGCAGTGGTTAGCACCGCAGCCTCACAGCTCCAGGGACCCGGGTTCGATTCTGGGTACTGCCTGTGTGGAGTTTGCAAGTTCTCCCTGTGTCTGCGTGGGTTTTCTCCGGGTGCTCCGGTTTCCTCCCACAAGCCAAAAGACTTGCAGGTTGGTAGGTAAATTGGCCATTATAAATTGTCACTAGAATAGGTAGGTGGTAGGGAAATACAGGGGCAGGTGGGGATGTTTGGTAGGAATATGGGATTAGTGTAGGATTAGCATAAAATGGGTGGTTGATGGTCGGCACAGACTCGGTGGGCCGAAGGGCCTGTTTCAGTGCTGTATCTCTAATCTAATCTAATCTAATCTAATCTAATCTAATCTAATCTAATCTAATCTAAATTAGCTTTAAAAAATGCAGGAAGGGGTCCTTCCTACACTTAGGCCATGGCTTAGAGGTTTTAAAAGTTATTTGAGGCAAATGGTCCCAATCGTGTTATCACAGCAGCTGTCTGTAGCTGTCAGTCTGAGAATGGTCGATAACACCCTAGAACTTCCCAACTGAGGTGGAGAAAAGGAAAACCACAAACAAACAGACTTGCCTCTATTTCTCTTTCCTTCAATCAATCGTGCCTTTCAAAAGGGATAATGATCTGAAGAGAAAGCATTTGCAGGGCTATGGGGAGTGGGACTAGTCGGGTTGCTCCTGCAGAGAGACAGCACAGACATGATGGGCCGATTGGCCTCCTTCTGTGCTGTAGCTATTTCCCGATTCTACAATTCAACGGAGCAGATTTTCAGTTCGGCGGAGTTACTGCCTCCTTCAGCCAAACAGGGACTGAGATTGGGGTAGAGTGTCTCAGTGAAGGTGTGTGTGTAAGTGTGGAGATGGGACATGTTGTCCGCATTGTAAAATGACACCTGTCCACCCTCATAGTCCAGGTAAACCCCGATCTTCCGGGGTTTCACACTCGGGGTGAGGGGGGTAGGGGGTGAAGTGCAGGCCTCGTACTGGCTGCCATTCCTCAGGCCTACAAGCCAGTAGCCGGTCGCAGGTGCTGCACAGATGGTCCCTTTCCTGTTGATAGACTCTCTCACTACACCCACATCCCACTTGATCTTATCTCCCACTTTCACCTCCCAGTAATGCCTCCCTGATCGGAATCCCTGAGCTCCGAGGACACTGACACATTCATCAAACCTCTTCGGAGAGTCAGCCAGTTCCTGCCACTGTTCACCGTGTCTGACGCTGGTCAGGTCCTCAGACAGGATGAGTTCAGGGTGCGCTGTGTTTGGATCTAACGTCAGGAAGGCTGGAGCTTTAGGGCAAACGAGAAGGAGAAGACAAATAAATCAGCGGATATATTTCTTTACATTAGGAAAAACATTACGAAGGCATTATAAAATATTGATTATGAATTTTAAAAACCCAAGATGATTAACTGATAATTATAATAATAAGTATTCTGCTTTTCTGCATAGAGTCAGAACAGTATAGAAGGAGGCCATTCAGCCATCAAGTCCATGCTGGCTCTCTGCAGGCCAATCCAGTCAGTCCTACTTCCCTGCTCGATCCCCGTAGCTCTGCAAATTTATTTCCTTCAAGTGCCCATCCAATTTCCTTTTGAAATCATTGATCATCTCCACTTCCACCACCCTCGTGGACAGTGAGTCCCAGGTCATCATCACCCACTGTGTAAAAAACATTCTTCCTCTTATTCCCCCTGTATCTCTTGTCCAAAACCTTCAATCTGTGTCCCCTAGTCCTTGTACCATTAGTTAATGGGAACAGTTTTTCCTGTTTAACTTATTTAAGCCTGTCATAATCTTGTACATTTCTATGAAATCTCCCCTCAATCTCCTGTGTTCCAAGGAGAACAAGGGAATACACAATAAACTGGAGGATACTGAGAGGGGTAGAAGAAGTGAGAGACCTTGGAGTGCATGTCCACAGGTCCCTGAAGGTGGCAGGACAGGTAGATGAAGTGGTGAAGAAGGCATATGAAATGCTTTCTTAATTGGCCGAGGTATAGAATACAAAAGCAGGGATGTAATTCTGGAACTGTATAAAACACAGGTTCAGCCACAGCTGGAGTATTGCGTACATTTCTGGTCACCACATTACAAGAAGGCCATAGTTGCTCTGGAAAGAGTGCAGAGGAGATTTACAAGAATGTTGCCAGGGCTTGGAAGTTGCAGCTATGAGGAGTGATTGGATCGCCCAGGGTTGTTTTCCCTAGAACAGAGGAAGCTGAGGGGTGACTTAGTAGAGGTGTACAAAATAATGAGGGGCCTAGATAGACAGGAAGGACCTGTTTCCCTTAGCGGAGAGGTCAATTACCAGGAGGCACAGATTTAAGGTGATTGGTAGAAGGATTAGAGAGGACATGAGGAAAAACCTTGGCACCCAGAGGGTGGTGGGTGTCTGGAATTCACTGCCAGGAACGGTGGTGGAGGTAGAAACCATCAATTCTTTTAAAAGGTACCTGGACATGCACCTGAAGTGTTGTCACCGGCAAGGCTATGGATCAGGTGCTGGAAGGTGGGATTAGATTGGGAGGCTAGTTTTTTCAGCCAGCGCAGGAACAATGGGCTGAATGGCCTCCTTCTGTGTCGTAACTTGTCTTTGGTTCCAAGGTTCTAACAACCCCAGCTTTTCCAACTTAACCTTGTATCTAAAACTCCTCATCCCTGGAACCACTCTGGTAAATCTCCTCTGCACCCTCTCAAGGACCCTCACATCCTTCCTGAAATGTGTTGACCAGAACTGGACTCAATACTCCAGTTGGGGCCGAACCAGAGCTTTATAAAGTTTCAGCATAACTTCCCTGCTTTTGTACTCAATGCCTCTGTTTATGAAACCCAAGTTCCCATCTGTTTTTCAAACCCACTCTCTCAATATGTCCTGCCACCTTCAAAGATCGGTACACATACAACCCCCAGGTCCCTCTGTTCCTGCACACTCTTTACAACTGTGCCATTAAGTCTATATTGCCTCTCCCTATTCCTTCTGCCAAAATGCATCACCTCACACTGGTCAGTATTAAATCCCATTGGCCACAGTGAGAAATAGGCCCAATTCTGTTGCATTTCTCCTTCCTTTCGATTCAGTGTCTCTAATTTTCGGCGAATTTAAACCAGGTTAATAAAGGAATACTTTCCAATTACACGCGGCACTACACCGTGCCAGCACTCGACACCCATCGGTAAGATTTGGCACAGCCTAGCGTGTAACTGAGCCGACATCCCTCAAGCTCATTGTTACTTTCCCCAGCAATGAGAGGGGGCAGCATTTATCCCGACAGTCCCACCTGGATTTGGAATTGTGTCCAGAAATGAAAGGAGAAAGTGCAAATCCAACCAGTTCGACAACTTCACATAATCACCAGTGCTGAACTCAGTGCAACCCGCAGTGTAAATGTATCTCGCAGGATAACTCTGGTCTGGTGACTGCACAGAGCACTATATAGACATCGATCTTTATTCCAGGAAGTGGGGGCGGGGAGGTGGGGGGGGGGGGGGGGTCGGGGGTCGGGGGGGTCGGGGGTCGGGTGGGGGTTGGTATCCCACAACCTCTGGCTTCAGTTAGATTGTTCTCCTGACTCCTGCAGCAGACTGCGGCATTTACTTCCTGACATAGCTAAAACCACATTGTATTGGCATGAAATGAAGTGCACAATGGCTTGGCAACAAGAACAGAAACAAAAAGAAACCACCTCCCAAATCCCCTTTAGGCATTTGAGAATGGAAATCTGTTTTTAATAAGTGTCCAAAGCAGATGAAAGGGATGATTCAGGAGTCCTTTCCAAACAATTAAGTAGCAGCCACTCATTGGGTGCAACGAGATGTTGTGCAAGACTTGTCTTACTTTGCTCTTAAAACTGTAATAGTTTGAACTTGGCGAAGCTTTACAATTCCGAATTAAAGTTTTTGACTCTAATACATTGAGTTCTTGAACAGAAGTGAAGATTTTCAGAGCTAAAGAGAAAATAGCAACAGGCAATTGAGTACAAACTCAGCTCTATCCTGATGGGTTGTGTTCTTTAACACAAAACTACCGCATAACCGGCAATAGATTATAGCTTCACATCAGCCTGTGCTTACATTAAACTCTGACAGTTTCGGGGGATGACAAGTACAGATGGCTCTGCCACTGGCAAGATGGGGTAACTACAGCGTGACAAGTTTACATACAAAACATCCTGCCTTTATATAGTGTCTTCAATGAAACGGGTAGGCGGTGGCGTAGTGGTATTGTCACTGGACTAGTAACCCAGAGACCCAGGGTATTATTCTGGGGACATGGGTTCGAATCCCACCACAGCAGAAGGTGGAATTTGAATTTAATTAATAAATCTGGAATTAAAGCTAGTCTAATTATGGCCATGAAACCGTTGTCGATTGTTGTAAAAACCCATCTGGTTCACTAATGTCCTTTAGGGAAGGAAATCTGCTGTCCTTACCTGGTCTGGCCTACATGTGACTCCAGACCCACAGCAATGTGGTTAACTCTTACATGCCCTCTGAAATGGCCTAGCAAGCCATTCAGTTGTACCTAACTGCTACAAAGTCTATAAAAAGGAATGAAACCGGACGGACCACCCGGCATCGACCGAGGCACCGGAAACAACAACAGCAAACCCAGCCCTGTCGACCCTGCAAAATACTCCTTCCTAACATCTGGGGGCTTGTGTCAAAGTTGGGAGAGCTGTCCCACAGACTAGTCAAGCAACAGCCTGACATAGTCATACTCACAGAATCATACCTTACAAACAATGTCCCAGACAAGATGATCACCATCCCCGGGTACGTCCTGTCCCACCGGCAGGACAGACCCAGCAGAGGTGGGGGCACAGTGGTATACAGTAGGGAGGGAGTTGCCCTGGGAGTCCTCAACATCGACTCTGGACCCCATGAAGTCTCATGGCATCAGGTCAAACATGGACAAGGTAACCTCCTGCTGATTACCACCTACCGCCCTCCTTCAGCTGATGACTCAGTACTCCTCCATGTTGAACACCACTTGGAGGAAACACTGAGGGTGGCAAGGGCACAGAATGTACTCTGGGTGGGGGACTTCAATGTCCATCACCATGAGTGGCTCGGTAGCACCACGACTGACCGAGCTGGCCGAGTACTAAAGGACATAACTGCTAGACTGGGTCTGCGGCAGGTGGTGGGGGAACCAACACAAGGGAAAAACATACTTGACCTCGTCCTCACCAATCTGCCTGCTGCAGATGCTTCTGTCCATGACTGTACTGGTAGGAGTGACCACCACACAGTACTTGTGCAGACGAAGTCCCGCCTTCACATTGAGGATACCATCCATCGTGTTGTGTGGCACTAACACCGTGCTAAATGGGATAGATTTCGAACAGATCTAGCAATGCAAAACTGGGCATCCACAATCTGTAACCTCATGGCCCGGCATATCCCCCACTCTACCATTACTATCAAGCCAGGAGACCAACCCTGGTTCAATGAAGAGTGCAGGAGGACATGCCAGGAGCAGCACCAGGCATACCTCAAAATGAGGTGTCAACCTGGTGAAGCTACAACCCAGGACTACTTGCATGCCAAACTGTGTAAGAAGCATGGGATAGACAGAGCTAAGCGATCCCATAACCAACGGATCAGATCTAAACTCTGCAGTTCTGCCACATCCAGCCGTGAATGGTGGTGGACAATTAAACAACTAACTGGAGGAGGTGGCTCCACAAATATCCCCATCCTCAATGATGGGGGAGCCCAGCACATCAGTGTGAAAGATAAGGCTGAAGCATTTGCAACAATCTTCAGCCAGAAGTGCCGAGTTGATGATCCATCTCGGCCCCCTCCTGAAGTCCCCAGCATCATAGATGCCAGACTTCAGCCAATTCGATTCACTCTGCGTGATATCAAGAAACGACTGAAGGCACTGGATACTGCTAAAGCTATGGGCCCTGACAATATTCCGGCAATAGTACGGACGACCTGTGCTCCTGAACTTGCCGCACCCCTAGCCAAGCTGTTCCAGTACAGCTACAACACTGGCATCTACCCTGCAATGTGGAAAATTGCCCAAGTATGTCCTGTACACAAAAAGCAGGACAAGTCCAACCCGGCCAATTACCGCCCCATCAGGCTACTCTCGATCATCAATAAAGTGATGGAAGGTGTTGTTGACAGTGCCATCAAGCGGCACTTGCTTAGCAACAACCTGCTCAGTGACGCTCAGTTTGGGTTCCGCCAGGGCCACTCAGCTCCTGACCTCATTATAGCCTTGGTTCAAACATGGACAAAAGAGCTGAACTCAAGAGGTGAGGTGAGAGTGACTGCCCTTGACATCAAGGCAGCATTTGACCGAGTATGGCATCAAGGAGCCCCAGCAAAACTGAGGTCAATGGGAATCAGGGGGAGAACCCTCTGCTGGCTGGAGTCATACCTAGTGCAAAGGAAGATGGTTGTGGTTGTTGGAGGTCAATCATCTGAGCTCCAGGACATCACTACAGGAGTTCCTCAGGGTAGTGTCCTAGGCCCAACCATCTTCAGCTGCTTCATCAATGACCTCCCTTCAATCATCAGGTCAGAAGTGGGGATGTTCGCTGATGATTGCACAATGTTCAGCACCATTCGTGACTCCTCAGATACTGAAGCAGTCCGTGTAGAAATGCAGCAAGTCCTGGACAATATCCAGGCTTGGGCTGATAAGTGGCAAGTAACATTCGCGCCACACAAGTGCCAGGCAATGACCATCTCCAACAAGAGAGAATCTAATCATCTCCCCTTGACATTCAACGGCATTACCATCGCTGAATCCCCCACTATCAAGATCCTAGGGGTTACCATTGACCAGAAACTGAACTGGAGTAGCCATATAAATACTGTGGCTACAAAAGCAGGTCAGAGGCTAGGAATCCTGAGGCGAGTAACTCACCTCCTGACTCCCCAAAGCCTGTCCACCATCTACAAGATACAAGTCAGGAGTGTGATGGAATACTCTCCGCTTGCCTGGATGGGTGCAACTCCAACAACACTCGAGAAGCTCGGCACCATCCAGGACAAAGCAGCCCGCTTGATTGGCACCCCATCTACAAACATTCACTCCCCCACCACCGACGCACAGTGGCAGCAGTGTGTACCCTCTACAAGCTGCACTGCAGCAATGCACCAAGGCTCCTTAGACAGCACCTTCCAAACCCGCGACCTCTACCAACTAGAAGGACAAGGGCAGCAAATACATGGGAACACCAGCACCTGCAAGTTCCCCTCCAAGTCACACACCATCCTGACTTGGAACTATTTCACTGTTCCTTCACTGTCGCTGGGTCAAAATCCTGGAACTCCCTTCCTAACAGCACTGTGGGTGTACCTACCCCACATGGACTGCAGCGGTTCAAGAAGGCAGCTCACCACCACCTTCTCAAGGGCTATTAGGGATGGGCAATAAATGCTGGCCTGGCCAGTGACGCCTACATCCCATGAATGAATTTTTAAAAAAGCAGCCCACAGCATTTCACAGGAACATTATCAAACAAAATTTGACACCCAACCAAAGGAGCCATTCAGACAGCTGACCCAATGCTTGCTCAAAGAGTCTTAAAGGTAAAACAGCGATGTGCAGAGATGAAGATGTTTAAGGAGGAAATTCCAGGCCATCGGGCCTGGATGGCGGAGATCGTGGCCTCTGATGGTGAGGTGAAGACAGTGGTGGATGCGGAAGAGACCGGAATTGGAGTAAAATCACAGGGCAGAGATCACACAGGTTTGTTGGGCTGGAACAGGTTACAGTGATAGGGAGAGCTCAGGCCACGAAGGGATTTGAACAGAAGGATCATAAGTTTAAAATGGAGGTGGAAGGTGTCATCGACAGTGCTACCAATAGACACATACTCAGCAATAACCTGCTCAGTGATGCTCAGTTTGGGTTCCACCAGGGCCACTCAGCTCCTGACCTCATTACAGCCTTGGTTCAAACATGGACAAAAGAGCTGAACTCAAGAGGTGAGGTGAGAGTGACTGCACTTGACATCAAGGCAGCATTTCACCGAGTATGGCATCAAGGAGCCCTAGCAAAACTGTAGTCAATGGGAATCAGGGGGAAAACTCTCCGCTGGTTGGAGTCATACCTAGCGCAAAGGAAGATGGTTGTGGTTGTTGGAGGTCAATCATCTGAGCTCCAGGACATCACTGCAGGAGTACCTCAGGGTAGTGTCTTAGGCCCAACCATCTTCAGCTGCTTCATCAATGACCTTCCTTCAATCATAAGGTCAGAAGTGGAGAAGTTCACTGATGATTGCACAATGTTCAGCACCATTCGTGACTCCTCAGATACTGAAGCAGCCCATGTCCATATGCAGCAAGACCTGGACAATATCCAGGCTTGGGCTGATAAGCAACAAGTAACATTAATGCCACACAAGTGCCAGGCAATTACCAACAAGAGAAAATCTAACCATCTCCCCTTGACATTCAATGCCATTACAATTGCTGAATCCCCCACTATCAACATCCTAGGGGTTACCATTGACCAGAAACTGAACTGGAGTAGCCATACAAATACTGTTGCTACAAGAGCAGGACAGAGGCTGGGAATCCTGAGGTGAGTAACTCACCTCCTGACTCCCCAAAGCCTGTCCACAAAGTCAGGAGTGTGATGGAATACTCTGCACTTGCCTGGATGGGTGCAGCTCCAACAACACTCAAGAAGCTCAGCGAAGCAGCCCACATGATTAGTGGCCCATCCAACACCTTAATCACTCACTTCCAGGGAGATTTGGGTGGCACAGTGGTTAGCACCGCAGCCTCACAGCTCCAGCGACCCGGGTTCAATTCTGGGTACTGCCTGTGTGGAGTTTGCAAGTTCTCCCTGTGTCTGCGTGGGTTTCCTCCGGGTGCTCCAGTTTCCTCCCACATGCCAAAGACTTGCTGGTTGGTAGGTAAATTGGCCATTATAAATTGCCCCTAGTATAGGTAGGTGGTCGGGAAATATAGGGACAGGTGGGGATGTGGTAGGAATATGGGATTAGTGTAGCATTAGTATAAATGGGTGGTTGATGGGCGGCACAGACTCGGTGGGCCGAAGGGCCTGTTTCAGTGCTGTGTCTCTAAACTAAACTAAACTAAATGAAACTAAATGCTGGCCTATCCAGCACCGCCCACCTCCCATGAACAAATATAAAACAGTATTAGGGGACAAGGAATTACCGTAGGTCAGTGAGCTCGGGATGTGATGGGTGAACAGGATTTGATGTGAATTAGGATACAAGCAGCAGATGGGTAAATAGAAAGACCGTTTGCATTATCAGGGTGAAGAAGAGTTACAATGGAATCTGTTGATAATGGGACAAGTAGGATTTTTAGACAGGATGTGTATACAGACATAATCATTTCATTCTGCATAACACTGCTTACCTGGACTAATATTTTGTATCATCTCTTTCCACACTTTATACTGTAAAGGTCCTTTGAAATCTCCCAGAGGGAGATGTCCACGTACCAACACCAGTGATCTATAATCCTGTGTCTTTCTGTAATGCCAAACAATTTAGGTTTACAAAGATGGAAAACTTTGCCAGTTCATTTCAATAATACCAGACCAACTTGTTGTAAAGAGGAAACCATACCTGCTCACCTGACAGCTTTCTTCCTAGAAAAATAAACACATTCAGGATGAGTGCGGAAATGATAGCTAGAATCACAATGACATGAACAGAGGGAGGGGGCGTTCGCAGAATGAAACTATCCTGGTCTAGGTTAATGCAGATGTACTGAAATCAAGTTTCATCATGGTGTTACCTTCAGGAAAGTGAGCTGGTCCTTTTCGTCTAGTCTTCTTTGCAATTGCGATAATTCTTGCTGGATCGAGCCTAGATCACATTGAATCTGCTGAAGGTTTCCATTTATTGTTTGTAAAATGTTTTCTTCCCTCTCTTTCAGCTCCTGGATTAAATCATTCTCTTTGTCATTGAGAATCATCCTGATTTGGGTAAACTCTGACATAATGTGGCTCAGCAGATTACTTGCCTGTTCCTGTAAATATCAGTTTTATACAGGTTAAAATACTGGTAACACACAGTCGGTAAGGGCAGCGTCCGAAAGCAGTGATGGGTTGAGGGCTCTGGGAATCCTACACTGGGTCAGAGACAAGCAGTAGGGAGAAAGGACTTACCTTCCAAACTTGCAACCTCTACCACCTTGAAGGACAAGAGCAGCAAATACATAGGAACACCACCACCTACAAGTTCCCCTCCAAGTCACACACCATCCTGACTTGGAACTATATCGCCGTTCCTTCACTGTCACTGGGTCAAAATCCTGGAACTCCCTTCCTAACAGCACTGTGGGTGTACCTACCCCACATGGACTGCAGCGGTTCAAGAAGGCAGCTCACCACCACCTTCTCAAGGTCAATGAGGGATGGGCAATAAATGCTGGCCCGGCCAGCGACACCCACATCCCATGAATGAATAAAGAAATTAAGAAGCAGAGTGATAATAACGGACATGAGCCACAATATGATATATTCAGAGAGAGGGATGTAGTGGGTGTAACCCAGCATTTGTAAAACCAGAAAATGGTTTTCCCTGTACATAGTCTATCTCAGTCAGGCTTGAGAAAAACACAATTGGGGATTAAAACTCCGGCTGTCTCTGTGATACAGTTTTGTGTCAATGCTTTGACTTTGGCCAATCCGTGATAAATACCGCTGAGCAATGCCATTCAGCCCATCTTAGTTCTTTCACTTGGTAAAAGCCAACAGCTGCCCCATTAAAGTAATCCCAAAACCATTCCACAATTTTGGATAGGGACAACAGAGTCTCGGAATGAGCTGAAGTTTATGAGGGGGGAGGGGAGGGGGCTGGGAGTTGGGAGGACAGCTAGGAGGTAAACAAATGGAAAATACTCGACATCTGTGGAGAGAGAAACAAAGGTAACGCTGCAGCTCGATGACGTTTCATCAGAACATTGCAATAGGCGTGCCTAGTGGGAACAAAAGCACGGATAAAGATTCCAGCAGCAGATCGGCTGAGGCCAGAGATGGGAGGGAATATGGGGGTGAAAGTAGACGGGCTTTGTGACGGAGAGGGTTCGGGGTCAGAGGGTCAGCCGGGGGTCACAGAGGTGGCGAGCAGTCTGGTTCAGCCTACGGTGGCCTGTGAGTAGGAAGTCGCCAATAGATTTCAGAGTCCAGCAGATTCACGCGACCAGGGCGTTTGCTTGCAGATTTTGAACGGGTAAGCAGAGAGTGCAGTCGCATCCAGGGTTAAACGTGGGGCCGGAGGAAAGAGAGACAGCACTCGGTGAAAACAAAATGAACTCAAGCATGACCTTAACTCACCTTCACGACCATAATATCCTGCTTGTGCTGACGTTCAACTTCCAAAATGGCAGCCTTTTTCTCTGTGAGGAACTCCAGGGATGATTTGAGTTTATCCTAGAAGGGTAGATTTTCCAGTTAGGGACATGTTACACACACTTCCACTGCCTGTCGTACCATTTTGTACATGTGCACCAACTAAAATGTCACGCCCGGTTTACATGTACGTGGACTGGCTGTTACCCCTCCGCCCAACCCCCATCAAACAGCATCGCCAGAAGCAACATGGATGTTCAAAGCAGCCTTCTTCCCCTGCCTGGAATCATGGAATAATTATAGAACACAAGGAGGCCATTCAGCCCATCATGTCCGTGTTGACTCTCTGCAAGATCAGCTTACCTACTCCCACCCGCCCTTTCCCATAGCCAAGCAATTTTATTTACTCTTCAGATAGTTAGCCAACTCCCTTTTGAAAGCCTCATTCGAGCCTGCCTCCACCACACTCTCGGGCAGTGCATTCCAGATCCTAACCACTCGCTGCACAAAAAAGATTGTCCTCATCTCGCCTCTGGTTCTTTTACCAATCACCGTAAATCAGTGTGCCCTGGTTCTAAATCCTCCCGCCAATGGGCTCAGTTTCTCCCTTTCCACTCTGTCCAGACCCCCCATGATTTTGAACACCTCGATCAAATCTCCTCTTAATCCTCTCTCCTCCAAGGAAAACAGCCCCAGCTTCTCCAACCTATCCACGTAACTGAAGTTCCTCATCCCTGGAACCACTCTTGTGAACCTTTTCTGCCCCCTCTCTCAGGCCTTAACATCCTTCCTAAATTGTGGTTTCAAGAACTGCACACATTACTCCAGTTGAGGTTTAACATAACTTCCTGGCTCTTGTACTCTATGCCCCTGTTTATAAAGCCCAGGGTCCCATAGACCTTATTAACTTTCTCAACCTGCCCTGCAATCTTCAATGATTCGTGCACATATACCCCCAGCTCCCTCTGCCCCTGCACCTCCTTTAGAATTGTACCTGTTATTTTATATTGTCTCTCCATGTTCTTCCGACCAAAATGAATCTCTTCACACTGCTCTGCATTAAATTCTATCTGTCAAGTGTCTGCCTATTCCACCAGCCTGTCTATGTCCTCTTAAAGTTGATCACTATCTCCCTCACAGTTCACAAAACTTCCACGTTTTGTGTCATATGCAGACTTTGAAATTGAGCCCTGTATCCCCAAGACTAGGTCATTGATGTATATCAGGAAAAGCTGGGGGTGGTGCTAGTACTGAACCCTGGGTGACCTCACTGTAATCAACCTTGTAATATAAAACTTTGCAGAAAATACATTGTTTATCCTGGGTGTGAAATTAAACTAGCTGCATGAATTATATACTTTTTTAAAAACGTAACCTTATGAATCTCGACCGCCTCCTTTATCGGCCGGCATTTGTGCTCAAAGTGAGCCCTCCCCTCTCTGCAAACCACACAGATCAGCTCAATGTCAGTTTCACAAAACAGTTTCAGCTCTTCCTGGTGTTCCTGGCAGTACAAAGCTGCCCCATTCGTCTCTGCATTCAGGCTGAGTGAGCGAGCAGTGTCAGCCAGGCTGGACAGGACCTGATTCACCCTCAGGCCCCTGTGAGGTGACACCTCCTGACATTCAGGGCATGCCTGCTTCTCCCTCTCTTCCCATTCCCGTGTGATACAAAGGGTGCAAAAGTTGTGGCCGCACTCCAGGGTCACCGGCTCACGGAACAGTCCTTGGCAAATGGAACACAGCAGCTCTTTTCCGAGACACTGCCCCTGCTTTCGTGCAGCCATACAGGAAGACTGAATGTTACCACTCCTCTCTCTCTCTCTCTCTCACAGACGCCTGCGTTTTCAAGACTGACCCTTGAACCCGTTCAAACAGGTTTCACTTTCATATGCTGATTAGCAAATCAATCCAGTCTTTGTTTCAAACTCAGTCTCAGCCTCTTTAGCCACTGGGTGTTGCTAGCAAGTCTGACACACATTTCCCAATTCCTAGAGGTGAGCTAACTTACACCCACATCCCATCATTGTGGGACAAAAGCCAAATATAGGCCAGACCCTGTCACGAGGGCAGGAATCCGTCCCTGAAGGACTTTGGATGGACGATAACCTTTCAACCCCTTGTTTATCGAGAATTTATCTACCTCTGCCTTAAAAATATTCAAAGACTCTGCTTCCACCACTTTTTGAGGAAGAGAATTCCAAAGAGTCACGACCCTCTGAGAGAAAATAATTTCTCCTCATCTTTGTCTGGTAAGATGGGCGGAGCTGTGGCAAATGGAATTTAAACCTGAACAGTGTGAGGTGATGCATTTTGGGAGGACTAACAAGACAAGGGAATATACAATGGATGGTAGGACCCTAGGAAGTACAGAGGGTCAGAGGGACCTTGGTGTACTTGTCCATAGATCACTGAAGGCAGCAGCACAGGTAGATAAGGTGGTTAGGAAGGCATATGGGATAATTGCCTTTATTAGCCGAGGTATAGAATATAAGAGCAGGGAGGTTATGATGGAGCTGTATAAAATGTTAGTTAGGCCACAGCTGGAGTACTGTGTACAGTTTTGGTCACCACACTATAGGAAGGATGTGATTGCACTGGAGAGGGTGCAGAGGAGATTCACCAGGATGTTGCCTGGGCTGGAACATTTCAGCTATGAAGAGAGACTGAAAAGGCTCGGGTGTTTTCCTTAGATTAGAGAAGGCTGAGGGGGAACATGATTGAGGTTTACAAAATTATGAAGGGCATTGATAGGTGAGATAGGAAGAAACTTTATCCCTTAGTGAAGGTGTCAAGAACCAGGGGGCACAGATTTAAGGTAAGGAGCAGGAGCTTTAGAGGGGATTTGAGGAAAAAAACTTTTCACCCAGAGGTTGGTTGGAATCTGGAACACACTGCCTGAAGAGGTGGTAGAGGCAGGAACCCTCACAACATTTAAGAAGTATTTAAATGAGCACTTGAAATGCCATAGCATACAGGGCGACAGGCCAAGTGCTGGATAATGGGATTAGAATAATAAGGTGCTTGATGGCCGGCACGGACACGATGGGCCGAAGGGCCTGTTTCTGTGCTGTATAACTCTATGACTCTAAAACCATGCTGACTTGCTCTAATCATACTATGTTTTTCCAAGTGCAATGTTAATACTTCTTTTATAGTTTCCAGCACCTTCCCAACGATTGATTTAGGCTAACTGGCCTGTAGTTCCCTGTTTTCTCTCTACCTCCTTTCTTGAAAAGCTGTGTAACATTTAGCAGCTTCCAATCTGACAGGGCCATTCCAGAATCTAAGGAATTCCAGAAAATCATAGCCAGTGCATCCACTATCTCTGTAGCTAGCTCTTTTAGAACCCTAGGATGTAGGCCATCTAGTCCTGGGGATTCGTCAGATTTTAGTCATAGAAACATAGAAGATAGGAGCAGGAGTAGGCCATTCGGCCCTTCGAGCTTGTTACACCATTCATTATGATCATGGCTGATCATCCAACTCAGTAACCTGTTCCTGCTTTCCCCCCATACCCTTTGATCTCTTTTGCCCCAACTGCTATATCTGACTCTTGAAAACATACAATGTTTTGGCCTTAACTGCTTTCTGTGGTAGTGAATTCCACAGGCTCACCACTCTCTGGGTGAAGAAATTTCTCCTCATCTGAGTCCTGAAAGGTTTACCCCGTATCCTTAGACTATGACCCCTGGTTCTGGACTCCCCCAACATCGGGAACATCCTTCCTGCATCTACCCTGTCAAGTCCTGTTAAAATTTCTAGGTTTCTATGAGATTCCCCCCTCACTCTTCTGAACTCCAGCGAATATAATCCTAACTGACTTAATCTCTCCTCATACGTCAGTCCCGCCATCCCAGGAATCAGTTTGGTAAACCTTCACTGCACTCCCTCTATAGCAAGAACATCCTTCCTCAGATAAGGAGGCCAAAACTGCACACAATATTCCAGGTGTGGCCTCACCAAGGCCCTGTATAATTGCAGCAAGACATCCCTGCTCCTGTACTCGAATCCTCTCGCTATGAAGGCCAACATACCATTTGCCCTTTTTTACCGCCCGTTGGACCAGCATGCTTACCTTCAGCAACTGGTGTACGAGAACACCCAGGTCTCGTTGCATATTTCCCTCTCTCAATTTATAGCCATTCAGATAATAATCTACCTTCCGGTTTTTACTACCAAAGTGGATAACCTCACATTTATCCACATTATACTGCATCTGCCATGCATTAGCCCACTCACTCAACTTGTCCAAATCACCCTGAAGCCTCTCTGCATCCTCCTCACAACTCACCCTCCCGCCCAGTTTTGTGTCATCTGCAAATTTGCAGATATTACATTTATTTCCCTCATCTAAATCATTAATATATATTGTGAATAGCTGCAGTCCCAGCACCAAACCCTGCAGTACCCCACAAGTCACTGCCTGCCATTCGGAAAAAGACCCATTTATTCCTACTCTTTGTTTCCTGTCTGCCAACCAATTTTCTATCCATCGCAATCCACTACCCCCAATCCCATGCGTTTTAATTTTACATGCTAATCTCTTAAGTGGGACTTTGTCGAAAGCCTTCTGAAAATCCAAATAAACCACATCCACTGGCTCCCCCTCATCAACTCTACTAGTTACATCCTCGAAGAATTCTAGCAGATTTGTCAAGCATGATTTCCCTTTCATAAATCCATGCTGACTCTGTCCGATTCTACCACTGTTCTCTAAGTGCTCTGCGATAAAATCTTTGATAATGGATTCTACAATTTTCCCCACTACCGATGTCAGGCTGACTGGTCTATAATTCCCTGCTTTCTCTCCACCTCCCTTTTTAAATAGTGGGGTTACATTAGCTACTCTCCAATCTGTAGGAACTGTTCCAGAGTCCATAGAATCTTGGAAGATGACCACCAATGCATCCATTATTTCTAGGGCCACTTCCTTAAGTACTCTGGGATGCATACCATCAGGCCCTGGGGATTTATCAGCCTTCAATCCCATCAAATTCCCCAACACCATCTTTCTGCTAGTACTGATTTCTTTCAGTTCCTCCTTCTCACTAAACCCTGTGTTCCCCAACATTTCTGGTATGATATTTTTGTCCTCCTTTGTGAAGACAGAACCAAAGTATGGATTTAGTTGGTCAGCCATTTCTTTATTCCCCAGTTTCTGACAGGCTTCCCTCAAGTTTCTCCAGTACTTTTTCTCAGCTGACAATATCCTTAGTTTCCTCACTCTTTCTAGCCCCGAGGTAACTGCCTATTTCTGATTTGGAACTTGTGTCTTCTACTGTGAAGACAGACACAAAATATTTGTTCAATGTCTCTGCCATTTCCTCATTTCCCATGATGATTTCTCCTGTCTCTGCCTCTAAGGGACCAACATTTACTTTAGCTACTATCTTCCTTTCTAATGTACTTATAAAAGCTCTTACAATCTGCTTTTTTATATTGCTGGCTAGTTTACTCATTCTATTTTTTCCCTTTTTATCAGTTTTCTGGTGGCCCTTTGCTGGTTTCTAAAACACTCCCAATCCTCAGACTTGCTACTTTTTCTTTGCGACATCGTAAGCCTCTTCTTTTAGTCTAATACTCTCCTTAACTCCTTGAGTGAGCCACGGATGGGTCTTTCTGGACAAGTTTTTGTTTTTGAATGAAATGTACTTCTGTTGAATCCTTTGAATTGTTTCTTTAAATGTTTCCCACTGTTCATTTACTGCCATACCTACCAGTCTATTTACCAAATTAACTGGAGCCAGTTCTTCTCTCATACCTTTGTAATTGGCTTTAAGATTCTTGTTTGTGATTGAAATGTGTCACTTTCAAACTTAACCTGAAATTCAATGGTATTATGATCACTATTTCCCAGTGGACCTTTTACTTTTTATTGCTTATTAATCCTGCTTCATTATACAGTACGAGATCTAAGATAGACTTATCTCTAGCTAGTTCTACTATGTCTTCTTCTTTGGCCTCCTTGCCTCGCGAGACAATGGGTAAGCGCCTGAAGGTGGTCAGTGGTTTGGAGCAGCGCCTGGAGTGGCTATAAAGGCCAATTCTGGAGTGACAGACGCTTCCACAGGTGCTGCAGATAGTTTCTTGGAGCAATACGGTCATGAAAACATTCTATAAACTCATCTTCTTGACCACTGTTGCCAATTTGATTATGCCAGTCGATATGCAGATTAAATTCCCCCACAATTAATACATTACCATTTTTTACATGCTCCAATAGTTTCCCATTCAATGTTCTCCCCAGTAATACTGCTTCTGTTAGGGGGGGGGGGGGGCTGCGGTAAACTACTCCCACCAGTGTTTCCTGATCCCTGTTATTCCTAACTTCCACCAGTAAAGGCACCATTACTCAGACTTAATAAATTGACTTTATTAACGGAATTTCAATTCCACCAGCTGCTGTGGGATTTGAACCGGTGCCCACAGGGCATTAGCCTGGGTCTCTGGATTACTAATCACAACATTACCACTAGTAATCCAGTGGGCTGGAGATCATCAGCAATGGTGATTATAAAACCACTGTACTGCTATTAAAAACCCATCTGGTTCACTAATGTCATGGTATTTGTAAGGCACAGTAAGAGTGGTATCAGGTATAAATAGGTTTTATAATCTTTTACATGGTTTGGTGTGATTGTAGCCCAGTCATTTTCTAATAAACTTAGTGCTTTGTGGGTAAAAACCCGCCGCCAGAGTTTCCACCGAAATGCTATCAGTTCACTTATACCTGACCCAAGCCTGAAACGGTCATGAGGTTCAGCTGTGAATCTACTTTGAGACAAATTTATTAAGTTGTACTCAACCTAAAGCAATAAACACAGGCAGCGATATACAGTTTAACATGGGATTATATACTTCTTGTATTAGTCTTGGATGGGAATGTACTTCTCTTGCAGCTTTCAGATCTTTCTCTCTCTCTCACCTTCTTCCTTGTCTTCTCTGCTGTCGGAGCGGGAGGGTCTTTTTTTTTTTTGCTTGGCTAGTATTCAGTTAACCCTCCCACTACCCAATCATACCCATCCCTCAGGTGATCATGCCTAGTGCACACTTACGTCAGCCAATCGCAGTCAGTTCAGGTCATTTGCCAGAGAAGGACATGTACTCTACTACAACTTCTTCATTCTATCAGTCTCCTCTCCCCAACAGCCTCAGAACAGGGCTTTTATCAGCTTATACAAACAGTTAAAGTCTCTGCAAGGCCTCTTTTCTGACACAGGTTCTTGGAAACTCAACATTACTTCCTCTATTGGATCGACCTTGAGATCAGTTTATAATTTGTCTGATTTCTGTATTTTAGTTTATCGTAACAGAATTCTACATGCATTAGGAAGAGGTAAGGGTGTTAAACAGCCCGAGAGTCACTGAAGTAGCAATACAGTGAGGGGCTTGAAACAGATTCCATTATATCTGGTAGAAATCAGGGCAACACACGAAAGCACAGCTCATTTCACCTTCAATTCACTTCGAATAATTAGAGTAAAACATGATTCAAAACATATTGAGAGATTGTCCTTGAATACTAATTAGAAAATGGTCACTGCAAGGTCCAGAGTTCTCTCTAGAATATGAAAGGTTTTTTTTTGTTGATAAAATGGTGTGTAGTTTGAATCCAGCTTCACAAGATGCTACATCTAGGAGCCGGTTCCTGCACAGTACAGTTTCCTGACCGCAGAGTTGTAGATAGTGAACTATGGACAACATTAGTGGCACTGGGTTTGAGAAACAGTCAGCAGCAGCAACCCAATGCAAAGGCCAGAATGTGCAGGGGAAATAAAGGATCAAAGCACAACTCTAATCCCCCAGGCCCCTGCTTCCCATTCGCTTATCAAACATATCCTGAGTTTTGAGGAGACCCTACATACAGGGCCCAGTTATTGCTCAAAGTGCTATTGAACACACACACACACACACGTACACGTTTGATATTAGCATATAATAATATTAATTATGAAGCAGCCACAATCAACTATTAAGCATTAAAATAACAGAACACAGAACAAAAGCAGCTGGTTGGAGCCAGAGAGTGGCAGCGGATGTGGTGAAAATGCCTGGGTGACCCTGGATTAAAAAGGATTCCGGGACAGAGTGGAAAGAGAAGCTAATCCGATTGCTCTCCGACAAAAGGTCATCAAGTCGCAGAGTCACGAACAGATGCCCAGCGAGTTCCAGACCAGGCTCTGCTGTGATGCCTCCCACACTCAAATAGCTTGTCGGCGTTAGGCGAGGCAGTGGAAGGCAGTCAGCTTCTGGAGAGGCAGTATGTTAGAAAGTAAAAAAAAAAATGGGAGCAGAAACTGGGATTCTCGCAAACATTCCTTGCCTTACTGCTGATGAGCATGTGTGTTTTTTCAAAAACAAAAAAAAAAGGACTGAAGTAGCTGAACGATAACATCCATGTGGACACTTTAAAAGCCTTTTAAACAGACCAAGTCTCCTTAGACAACACCTTCCAAACCAGTGACCTTTACCAACTAGTAGGACAAGGGCAGAAAACACATGGCAACACCATCACCTGCAAGTTACCCTCCAAACCACACATCATCCGGTCTTGGAACTATATCGCTGTTCCTTAACTGTTGCTGGGTTAAAATCCTGGAACTCCCTTCCTAACAGCATTGTGGGTGTACCTACCCCACATGGACTGCAGTGGTTCAAGAAGGCAGCTCACCAGCACCTTCTCAAGGGCAATTAGGGATGTTGCTCACATCACAAGAACAAGTAGAATCACAAATTGGCAATGGGACATTTTCTAAAGTGATTGTGAAAGCATTCACAATGTGCAAAATGTCACCATTTACTGGCAGATTAGAAATATTTACTAGAGCACAGAAACCTTTTCACCACAAGCTTAAAAAGTATTCATATTATATTAATTTAAAAAGAAAAGAAAAATTCAGCACCATCCCTACCACTGATGTGGGGAAAACCCTCAGTATTCCTGGTCTCCTCCCAGCCCCCAGAGCTTGGCTAATGTGAATGGGCTTCACTCTCCGAACTGAACATGATAAAAGTGTGGTTGGGGGGGGTGGCGGTGGTGGGAAGCGAAGGAGAGACTGTAAGGTGTAAGGTCGCTAGTTGGTGCCAGCATTCAGAATGCAGCCTCACTTCAAATCAAACCCCAAAACCAAATCTCTGCTCTTGATTTGTTCAGATTTTCCTAAACCCTCACTCCTGATCCATTCAACCAAAATCTGACACATTCCAAAAAATATTCTCCCAGGATAAAACAGCCAAACCCCTTCCTGAAACAAGGATCGACATGTAACTCTTTAGAACGTGAAAAAAATCACTTTAAAAAGTCAGAGACACTTGCATTTAGATAACACTTTTCATGACCAGATGTTTCAAAGCACTTTACAGCCAACGAAGTATTTTTTGAAGTGTAGTCACTGTTGTAATGTGGGAAACGGAGTAGCCAGTCTGTGCAAAGCAAGATCCCACAGACAGCAGCGTGATAATGACCAGATCATCTGTTCTTGCGGTGTTGATTCAGGGATAAAATATTGGCCAGGCCACTGGGGAGAACTCCCCTGCTCTCCAGAGCCATGGAATCTTTGTACAGCCACCCTAGAGGGCAGATGTGACCTCAGTTTACTGTCTCATCCAATAGTACAACACTGGAGTGTCATCCTAGAGTTTGTTCTCAAAGTCCTGGAGTGGGACTTGAACTCAGAACCTTCACAACATAAACTGGGAGGCTTGGAGGAGAGCGAGCTACCAACTGAGCTACAGCTGATACAGATAACTGATTCGACTGTATTTGAACAAGCTGGGGTTTAGTCCACTTAAAAAAAAAATCCAATCCCAGAGATCGTTACACTACCCCATCAAAAACATCTCCTTTTACACATGCCATATTGCACTTCCACACAAAGTTGTGCTCCACAGCCATGAACCAGGGCGAGACACACAACCTGTACAATCTTTTAGGGGGAAAAAAAAGACAAAGAATGCTATTCTACCTCAAAACTAGTTTCTTCCTTCTCCAGTGTAGATCAAAGGCAATTCCCCCAAACCACAAGAATTGGAGATTTATTTTTTTTAAAAAAAAGGAAAATTGCACTCAAAACAAAGTAGAACCACTTTTCCCTGACACCACCCCCCACCCCCACCCCCACCCCAACTGTGCACCCAATCACCTCTGAACATTGATTAGTGACCATGTAAAAACAGTCAAACTGCAAACTTTGCTGGATATTCACACTCTGCATGACGTTGATCTTACTGCAATATACACACAAAAAAAACCTCGCTGTTTTTGATTTGAATTAAGCGGTGCCACATTTCAATCTTCACCTGGCAAACATCGAAGGTCAGTTCATTAGCTCCAGTCCATAGTGAGTGCCTGCTGAAAGCATGGCACCTGGCACAGAGAGAGAGATCTGCATGGCACGTGATGGCTTAAACTACCCAGCCGGAGACAGAACATGAGGGTGTTTACAGCAGCAGATCTGTGAATCTAGAGAGTACAAGAGTGAGTTTCCCCATCTCCACTGCCCTTGTACAATAACAGAGGCACCAAAAGCAAGGACCATCACTGCACCCAAGTGGCTGCTCACAAAAAAAGTGTAACAAAGCAACCCAAATCACAGGGTACCATGTCACACCAATATTAACCACAGGAGTACAAATACAAAGATGGAGGGGAGGAGGCGGCAGGGGAAGGTTTCTGTCTGCACTCATTTATTGAAAAAAAAACTATAAAGCAGTTCTTTAGACAACAGAAAAACTCCCTCCTCACTCCCAGTTCTCCCAAGGCTTTGACAGGTCTGGCAGGGAAAGGGAAGATTATTTGGCACCCGGTTTGGTTTTTTCAGCTTCTCTGCTCTCTGAAGTTGATTCGCGGTCACTCAGGAACCGTGCGATATCTTTAAAAAGAAAGAAAAACATGAATGTTACAGAATCTGCAGCCGATGGATTAATCCATCAGCCACACAAAACAAAACTCTTCCATTCTCCACCCAAAAACGTTTACCTGTTCATTCTTCTCTCTCTCTGGTGCCAAGGTCCCGTGCTGCATTTTCCACTTTCAGTTTAAATAAAGGAGTTTCTGGATACTTTGTTGGATGGGATTGGTGAGAGCACATCTCGAATATGGTGTGCAGTTTTGGTCTCCTTATTTAAAAGGAAGGATGTAAATGTGTTGGAGACTGTTCAGAGGAGGTTTACTAGATTGATACCTGGAATAAGTGGGCTGTCTTGAGGAACGGTTGGACAGACTGGGCTTGTTTTCATTGGAGTTTAGAAGAGTGAGGGGAGATTTGATTGAAGTTTATAAAGATCCTGAACGGTCTTGACAGGGTGGATGTGGAAAGGTTGTTTCCTCTTGTGGGTGAGTCCAGAACTGGGGGGGCACCATTTTAAAATTAGGGGTTGTCCTTTTAGGACAGAGATGAGGAGAATTTATTTATTTATTTTTTTTTTTGGAGGGTCTTGTTACTTTGGAACCCTCTGCCTCAGGAGGTTGGGTCCTTGAATAATTTTCAGGTGGAAGTAGATAGATTCTTGTTAGGAAAGGGATTCCAAAGGTTATCTGGGGTAGATGGGAGGTTGGAATTTGAGACAGATCAGCCATGATCTTATTGAATGGCAGAGCAGGCTTGAGGGGCCGAACGGCCTACTTCTGCTCCTAACTGGTATGTTTGTATGCATATTCATATTGAACGGTTTAGGCAGGACACTGCTCAGCTCCACATGTTTTAAATGGTGAATTAGCATGTGGAGTGTTCCAATTTTCATTTCGACAGCACAGCTTTTAAAACAAGGGGACCTACATCAGTAAAACAAATACAGCTTGTTGTATTCTCCTGGACAGGGTAGACCGAGAGAGACCGAGGTAAATGACCCTGGCTCACCTTTAACCTCCAACCTCAAAGGGTCTGTTTCATGGTGACCTTCAGTAACATACTGTCATGTAGCTGCCCCTGGAGAGAGGTGAGGACTCGATCTTTCTCTCGTCCGTCTTCCAATAGATTCTGCTCCAGGAGGGACATTTAACAAAAAAAAAGAAAACCCATTTTAGCACCATTAAACAAATACCCAACCATCCGAGAAGCAGCCTCTGTCACAGTAACAACCCAAGAGTTTGTAAAAGGAGGGAGGCTGACCATCAAGATTTGCAAAAGCAGTTTGTTTTTCTAGCAAGGAGCTCTGCTGGTCAGAGGAGTGAGCCTCAGTGATGCTGAAGCTACTGAACCCAGCGCGAAGCAAGGTTGTCAGTCAGGAACCCAGGGTTCTCTGCACAGTTCCTGCTTCAATCACCATCATCCTGTCCCCAGCACCAACTAGCAATTCAGGGTGCCAGTGATCTAGACATGACCTTACCCCACACAGGATAACACTTGAACACAGGTCACACACATGGCAGATTTCACTTTAATAAACCTCCGTGAAGGTGGACCAAGGCACCATTTACCAAGACGATGTTAGGTATAAAAGTTAAGCTGCTGTGATTTCACATGCAGCAGCAAGATCCAACTCACTATTCAATTAATACAAAAATAATTATGTTAATTCCCCTCCCCCCGCAACGTCAATGGATCAACTGGTTTGGACAGATTATTCTCCACGATCTTAACCTCAGTTTAAATACCTAAAACCTGATTCACTGCTTTAGTCTTTGTTTTAATCTCCTTCAGTTCACAGCTGATAAAAAAGGGAGGTATGGCAGACCATTGCTGCCGAGCTCCAGGGACCAGAGACTTCCCAACATAATGGGCGTGAAGCATTTACTGATTACCAAGACGGCCTGACAAATGGATCGATTCACCACCAACTCAAAAAAGGCAAAAGCCTTCCAAAGCTTGGCTCACTCGCATTTTAAACCCGTTTCGCAAACCTCAGCACGGTCACTCAGCTACTGGGCACAGCAGTTCACCACAGTATGGAAATCAGATTGGTCACAGGTACATAATAAAAGCAAGACTCCCTCCGCTGTCCCTCCTGAACACACATGATTTCCCGGCTCTCTGAATTTTACAGACAAATATCCATGTGGACTGTACCAGAATTATCTGATCCTTATTGTCCAGAATGGCCTTCAGGTGAGCTAGTTCAATGAAACACTCCTGAGCTGCAGCAGATTCCTGCTTGGACAATTGCCTCAGCTCTTTATCTTTAGCAGACAGTTTCTGGTTGGCTGCACGAACCTCCTGAGCTTGAATCGCAAGTTTTTCCAAATGATGATCTGACATTTCCTGGATGGGGTGGGAAAAGATTTTTAAAAAATGTAAAAAAAAAAAGGCAGATTGTTCCCACAATACAGAATTAGTTGCTAATTACAACCTCAGTTTCCTCCAATCTATCCATTTCAACACAGCAATTACCTCAGGTACAGGTAACCACGCATCTCCTGGGATTTGTATCGAGTTAACTCATCTCAGTTACACTGGTAGTAAAAAGGAACTATAACTAGTACCTTGGAGTAGGGAGCAGTGAGATGCATGGGATTACTATCTCTGATCACTAGTGTTACAAAAGTGCCTCGGTGTTTTGTTAAATATATTTTGAAGATTCATTCTTGAAAGATGGACAATGTTAAACTTTGGGGTTTTCAAAGTGGTTGGGTCAGGGGTGGGGGGGGCATCAGTAAAAGGCCACAACTTTGACAAAATGTCCTCGGAAATGTTTTTAAAAAAAGGGGCACTGAGGGTCTTGATGAAAAACAAGCCTTTCTGGAAACCACCTGACTTCTAGATCAATAAAACACAACTTTGGACACCTGGAAGGTTTTTTTTTTAAAAAAAAGTGACTGGTCAAGATTGATGGAGGTCAAAAAGGTTAAGATTAAAAAAGGTAACTAATATATTTCAATCTGTGAGTTATTGCTTCACTTCATTCCTGGTTAAGACTGATTTTATAATAAAAACAGATAATTTTGTTGTTTACTAAAGAAACCTGGTTGGCATATTTTATTCTGGGATAAAAATAGAGCCTATGATTGACCGTATCGGTAAGTGGGAAAAAAATTTACACATTTGCTGTGACCCGTGGAGCAGTGGGACTAGAATAAAACAGTTTACTCCTCGCACCTCGGTCATAACACAATGCAGAGACTCCTGTTCTAGTCTAAAACACCCTGCAGTCAGGTATCTGTCAATGCACACATTCACCAATCCTTACTCCACAGGTCAATTGCGAGGGTTTAAAAATAGCTGGTAATTGCGGGATGTGTTAACATGCCTAGAATACCTTCAGATTAGGTCACTGAAATCACAGATGGTTTAAGGCACAGAAATAGGCCACTTGGTCCATTGTGTCTGTGCCAGCCGAAAAATGATCCACTTATTCTCATCCCACTTTCCAGCATTTGCTCTGTAGCCCTGCAGATTACTGCACTGGAGGCGAATATCCAGATTCCTTCTGAACGAGTTGAGGGCGGCACAGTGGCGCAGTGGTTAGCACCGCCGCCTCACAGCTCCAGCGACCCGGGTTCAATACTGGGTACTGCCTGTGTGGAGTTTGCAAGTTCTCCCTGTGTCTGCGTGGGTTTCCTCCGGGTGCTCCGGTTTCCTCCCACATGCCAAAGACTTGCAGGATGGTAGGTAAATTGGCCATTATAAATTGCCCCTAGTATAGGTAGGTGGTAGGGAAATATAGGGACAGGTGGGGATGTGGTAGGAATATGGGATTAGTGTAGGATTAGTATAAATGGGTGCTGATGGTCGGCACAGACTCGGTGGGCCGAAGGGCCTGTTTCAGTGCTGTATCTCTAAATCTAAATCTAAATCTACCCTTTCCGGCAGGGAGTTCCAGACCCCCCCCCACCACCCTCTGGGCTTTTCCTCATCTCCCCTCTAATTTTCCTACCAATCACTTTAAATCTATGCCCCGTTGTCACTGACCTCTCTGCCAAGGTGAATAGACCCTTCACCTCAACTCCATCCAGACCCCTCAAAATTTTGTACATTTTAATCAGATCTCTCCTCAGCCTTCTCTGTTCCAAGGAGAACAACCCCAGCCTATCCAATCTTTCCCCATAGTCCTGGCAACATCCTCGTAAATCTCCTCTGTACCCTCCCTAGTGCAAATACATCCTTTCTGTAATGAGGTGACCAGAACTGCACACAGTACTCAAGTTGTGGCCTAACTAATGATTTATACAGTTCCAGCATAACCTCCCTGCTCTTGTATTCTATACCTCGGCTAATAAAGGACAGGATTCCATACACCGCCTAAACCCTCTTATCGACCTGTTCTGCTACCTTCAGGGATCTGTGGACATTCACTCCAAGGTCCCTCTCCTCCTCTACACCTCAGTATTTTCCCCATTAATTGTGTATTCTTTTGCCTGGTTTGACCTCCCCAAATGCATCACCTCACATTTCTCCAAGTTGAGTTCCATTTGCCACTTTTCTGCCCATCTGACCAGACCATCAATATCTTCCTGCAGCCGACAGCTATCCTCCTCACTATCTACCCCACAGCCAATCTTTTTGTCGTCTGCAAACTTTTTGATCATGCCCCTTATATTTACATCCAAATCATTAATATACACCACAAAAAGCAGGGAACCCCAGTACTGTGGGACACCACTGGAAACAGCCCCCCAGTCGCTAACACAGCCGTCAATTACCCTTTGTTTCTGTGGATGTGAACGAGACTCCAGGATGGTATGTTGCCTCCCTGGTGCCAGGGTCAAGGATGTCGCCGAACGGACAGGGGGCATTCTGAAGGGGGAGGGGGTGGGGGTGGGGGGTGTGAACAGCCAGAGGTTGTGGTACACATCGGTACCAACGACATAGGTAGGAATAGTGACGAGGTCCTGCAGGGGGAGTTTAGGGAGTTAGGTAGAAAGTTAAAAAATAGGACCTCTAGAGTTGTAAGCTCGGTATTACTCCCTGTGCCACATGCCAGTGAGGCTAGAAATAGGAAGATAGTGCAGCTAAACACGTGGCTGAACAGCTGGTGTAGAAGGGAGGGTTTCAGATATCTGGACCATTGGGATCTCTTCAGGGACAGATGGGACCTGTACAAGAAGGACGGGTTGCATCTAAACTGGAGGGGCACAAATATCCTAGCTGCGAGGTTTGCTAGCCTCACTCAGGAGGGTTTAAACTAGTGTGGCAGGGGAGTGGGAACCAGAGCAGTAGGACAGCAAGTGAAATGAATGAGGGGGAAGTGGTAAATAAGGCCAGTAAGACTAAGAGGAAGAGCAGGCAGGGAGATGTTGCTGAGCACAGTGGGACTGGTGGCCTGAAGTGCATTTGTTTCAATATGAGAAGTATAACAGGTAAGGCAGATGAACTTAGAGCTTGGATTAGTACTTGGAACTATGATGTTCTGGCTATTACAGAGACTTGGTTGAGGGAAGGGCAGGATTAGCAGCTAAATGTTCCAGGATTTAGAAGCTTCAGGCGGGATAGAGGGGGATGTAAAAGGGGTGGGGGAGTTGCATTACTGGTTAAGGAGAATATCACAGCTGTACTGCGGGAGGACACCTCGGAGGGGTCATGCAGCGAGGCAATATGGGTGGAGCTCAGGAATAGGAAAGGTGCAGTCACGATGTTGGGGGTTTACTACAGGCCTCCCAACAGCCAGTGGGATTTAGAGGAGTAGATATGTAGACAGATTTTGGAAAGATGTAAAAGGTAACAGGGTTGGAATGGTGGGTGATTTTAACTTCCCCTATATTGACTGGGACTCACTTAGTGCTCGGGGCTTGGATGGGGCAGAATTTGTAAGGAGCATCCAGGAAGGCTTCTTGAAATAATATGTAGATGGTCCAACTAGGGATGGGGCCATACTGGACCTGGTATTGGGGACTGAGTCCAGCCAAGTGGTCGAAGTTTCAGTGGGAGAGCATTTCGGGAGCAGTGACCATAATTCCATAAGTTTTAAAGGTACTGGTGGATAAGGATGAGTAGTCCTCGGGTGAAGGTGCTAAATTGGGGGAAGGCTAATTATAACAATATTAGGCAGGAACTGAAGAATTTAGATTGGGGGCGGCTGTTTGAGGGTAAATCAACATCTGACATGTGGGAGTCTTTCAAATGTCAGTTGATTAGAATCCAGGACCGGCATGTTCCTGTGAGGAAGAAGGAGAAGTTTGGCAAGTTTCGGGAACCTTGGATAACACGGGATATTGTGAGCCTAGTCAAAAAGAAAAAAGGAAGCATTCGTAAGGGCTGGAAGACTGGGAACAGACGAAGCCCTTGAGGAATTTAAAGAAAGTAGGAAGGAACTTAAGCAAGGAGACAGGTAGGCTAAAAGGAGTCATGAAAAGTCATTGGCAAGCAGGATTAAGGAGAATCCCAACGCCTCTTATACGTATACAAAAGAGCAAGAGGGTAACCAGGGAAAAGGTTGGCCCACTCAAGGACAGAGATGGGAATCTATGTGTGGAGCCAAAGGAAATGGGCAGGTACTAAATGAGTCCATTGCATCAGTATTCACCAAGGAGAAGGACTTGGTCAAAGATGAGTCTTGGGAAGGGAGTGTACATCGTCTGGGTCATGTTATCAAAAAGGAGGAGGTGTTGGGTGTCTTGCAAAGCATTAAAAGGTAGATAAGTCCCCAGGGCCTGATGGGATCTACCCCAGAATACTGAGGGAGGTAAGGGAAGAAATTGCTGGGGCCTTGACAGAAATCTTTGCATTCTCATTGGCTACAGGTGAGGTCCCAGAGGACTGGAGAATAGCCAATGTTGTTCCTTTGTTTAAGAAGGGTAGCAAGGATAATCCAGGAAATTATAGGCCGGTGAGCCTTACGTCAGCGGTAGGGAAATTATTAGAGAGGATTCTTCGGGACAGGATTTACTCCCATTTGGAAACAAACAAACTTATTAGCGAGAGGCAGCATGGTTTTGTGAAGGGGAGGTTGTGTCTCACTAACTTGATTGAGTTTTTTGAGGAAGTGACAAAGATGATTGATGAAGGAACGGCAGTGGATGTTGTCTATATGGATTTCAGTAAAGCCTTTGACAAGGTCCCTCATGGCAGACTGGTACAAAAAGGTGAAGTCACATGGGATCAGAGGTGAGCTGGCAAGATGGATACAGAACTGGCTCGGTCATAGAAGACAGAGGGTAGCAGTGGAAGGGTGCTTTTCTGAATGGAGGGCTGTAACTAGTGGTGTTCCGCAGGGATCAGTGCTGGGTCCTTTGCTGTTTGTATTATATATAAATGATTTGAAGGAAAATGTAGCTGGTCTGATTAGTAAGTTTGTGGACAACATAAAGGTTGGTGGAGCTGCGGATAGTGATGAGGATCGTCAGAGGATACAGCACGATATAGATCGGTTGGAGACTTGGGCGGAGAAATGGCAGATGGAGTTTAATCCGGACAAATGTGAGGTAATGCATTTTGGAAGGTCTGATGCAGGTGGGAAGTATACAGTAAATGGCAGAACCCTTAGGAGTATTGACAGGCAGAGAGATCTGGGCGTACAGGTCCACAGGTCACTGAAAGTGGCAACGCAGGTGGATAAGGTAGTGAAGGCGGCATACGGCATGATTGCCTTCATCGGTCGGGGCATAGAGTATAAAAATTGGCAAGTCATGATGCAGCTGTACAGAACTTTAGTTAGGCCACACTTGGAATATTGCATGCAATTCTGGTCACCACACTACCAGAAGGACGTGGAGGCTTTGGAGAGGGTACAGAAGAGGTTTACCAGGATGTTGCCTGGTCTGGAGGGCATTAGCTGTGAGGAGAGGTTGGATGAACTTGGATTGTTTCCACTGGAACGACGGAGGTGGAGGGGCGACATGATAGAGATTTACAAAGTTATGAGTGGCATGGACAGAGTGGATAGTCAGAAGCTTTTTCCCAGGGTGGAAGAGTCAGTTACTAGTTTAGAGGGGATGTGCGAGGCAAGTTCTTTACACAGAGGGTGGTGAGTGCCTGGAACTTGCTGCCGGGGGAGATGGTGGAAGCAGGTACGATAGCGACGTTTAAGAGGCATCTTGACAAATACATGAATAGGATGGGAATAGAGGAATACAGACCCCAGAAGTGCAGAAGGTTTTAGATTAGACAGGCATCAAGATCGGCACAGGCTTGGAGGGCCGAATGGCCTGTTCCTGTGCTGTGCTCTTTTGTTCTCTGTTCCTGCCACTGAGCCAATTTTGTATCCACCTTGCTGCAGTTCCCTGAATCCCATGGGATTTTATTTATTTATTTTTTTTAAAAAAAGTCTGCCATGTGGGAACTTATCAAAAGCCTTGCTAAAATCCCTGTAAACCATGTCAACTGCACTACCCTCATCTAGCTTCCTGGTTACTTAAGAAAAAAAACCAATCAAGTTGATCAAACAAGATCTTCCCGTTAACAAATCCATGCTGACTATCCTTGATTAACCTGTGCCTTTCTAAAGGTGACAGTTTATCCTGTCTCAGAATAGATTCCAATTATTATTGGCAAAGTTGCTCCCAGAAGCTACATGCACAGGCATTGAAGTCATGGCAAAGAGTCATTTTCCAGACTGGAGTATAGTAGACAGCAGTGTTGTCCAAGGGTCAGTGCTGGGACCATTGCTTTTTAAATTTGTACAACCCAAAGATGTTTGTGCAAGTTGGGTTTCATGAGAAACATATGGTCATTTGGGCCCCCATCTGCCAAGCATGAGGCATATTAATTTTGTCATATGAACATTGATTATGAACTGTTGCTGGAGTGAGGAAATGAACAGGTCAGACACGGCTGGAAAAAATATTTGCATACTAACAGATGGTGCTTGTGTAGACAAAGGACCATCCCCTGACACATTCAACCTACAATGGATTTTTGATCACCAGACAGTGAAGGGGCAAGGAAGTACATTCCAGGGCCTTCCACAAGAGCCAGGACTGGTTAGATCAGCTGGGCACATGACTAACTGGCTGTTCCAGGGTTTTTTTTTTTGAACTAGCCACAGAGAGTTTGAATTCCAGAAAAGACTTTGCTCCTGGACTGAAGGTCTCTCCTTTCTGCTCCCATCTCTTTCGCAAGCCTCTGAATCCACTGAAGATTCATGAACACCAAGAGAGAAAAGTCTCCTACAGTGAACAAGGTCAAGGAAAATATCAGGCCCCAACGAAAAACCAGATCTACCTATAATCAAGGACTCTACAGTGAGCTCGAAGATCCGTAACAAAAGCCCTCTTCAGATATTGCCTCAAAACTTTTCCACTTCATTTTCTACTGCTCTTTGCTGTCCCTATCTGCATGTGTGTATCACATATGCATGCGAGCGTGGGTGCATTGTGTAATTCAGTTAATGCCTATTGATAGAGTTTAAGTTTAAGAAAATTTCACTTTTCTTTAAACCTAATAAAACCTGTGTGGGCTGTTTACTTAGCCTTATAATAGGTAAGCAGATAACAAGAATTCATCGAGGGGGAGCTAAATAAAAAACTTAAAAATAAAGCCCTGTTACAGTAAGACCAGGTGAAGGCCAAGAGGGAACCATAGACCCCTTTCGCATCTGGTCATAACAGTGTCTGAGGGAATGACACCCAACCTCCTACCTCGAACATATTTCTGATATGTAGGTGATAGATTTGCTATATTTCAATTCGCAGCTGCATTCAATAATTTCCTTACACATCTTAAATGGCCTCCATCCTGCACCCAAATTCATCTTTGAAATGGAGCAGTCTAATGAACCCCCTTCCCTCGACATACTAGTTGAGAAATCTGCCCAGGGGTTCTCTGCCATGCTCTACCGCAAACCTACCTTCATTGGTCAGTACACCCATTGTGATTCTTACAGTCCCACACACTAAGATTGGCCTTATTGGCAACCTTGTAAATAGGCCCCAAGCCATTTGCTCACCATGCAAGCTTGATGCTGAAATAGGGCGAATTAAAGACAACCTGTGTGACAATGGCTACCCTGATCAGATCATTTCTCACTGTATATTGTGCAAACTGATGAACAGCCCAAAGGTCATCATTTTAGCCCTGAAAAGTGCCCAGTCTAACTCAAATTACCCTGGAAGGGTAATGTATCCCAAAAATTTGAGCAACAGATGAAGCTAGCTGTTTCATGCTGCTACTGTGCAGTCGCAACATGTGTGGTGTTCACCACTAACAGGAACAAAGAAAATTACAGCACAGGAACAGGCCCTTCGGCCCTCCAAGCCTGCGCCGATCCAGATCCTCTATCTAAACCTGTCGCCTATTTTCTAAGGGTCTGTATCTCTTTGCTTCCTGCCCATTCATGTATCTGTCTAGATACATCTTAAAAGACGCTATCGTGCCCGCGTCTACCACCTCCGCTGGCAACGCGTTCCAGGCACCCACCACCCTCTGCGTAAAGAACTTTCCACGCATATCCCCCCTAAACGTTTCCCCTTTCACTTTGAACTCGTGTCCTCTAGTAATTGAAACCCCACTCTGGGAAAAAGCTTCTTGCTATCCACCCTGTCTATACCTCTCATGATTTTGTACACCTCAATCAGGTCCCCCCTCAACCTCCGTCTTTCTAATGAAAATAATCCTAATCTACTCAACCTCTCTTCATAGCTAGCGCCCTCCATACCAGGCAACATCCTGGTGAACCTCCTCTGCACCCTCTCCAAAGCATCTACATCCTTTTGGTAATGTGGCGACCAGAACTGCACGCAGTATTCCAAATGTGGCCGAACCAAAGTCTTATACAACTGTAACATGACCTGCCAACTCTTGTACTCAATACCCCGTCCAATGAAGGAAAGCATGCCGTATGCCTTCTTGACCACTCTATTGACCTGCGTTGCCACCTTCAGGGAACAATGGAAGCTGCCGTCAAGTCAAAAAGACATCCTGCCTATCACACAAATGAGTAATGAGATATATGAATTTAAATGCCAGTGTGATGCTAGATATATAGGCCGTATGCTCCAAAGACCTCCAGATCGTATCAAACATGTCCCTTCTACTGCTCACAACGGGCAAGGTACAGACCATACCCAACCAGCCTCTGCTGGCAAAACTCAAAACAGTGTCCAACATTAGATGTGATTCCACGATTGGACAACATTTGCTAAATAATCCTCAGTGTACTAAGAATTACGCTGACAACCAATTTAAGATTGTCAGTGGGGCTTGCAATGTGGTGCATTTGCACAGACCGGAAGCTACAAATATTAATACACAGGGTCCAGTTCTTTGCAGACAGAAAGAGAGAGTACAAACATTGCGCCTGTTTCCGCTGAAAAAAAAATAAGTGACAGCCATTCACTGGTTCATTCCTCAGAGCAATGCCTTGACCAGAGTCAAGCTGCTTGGTTTAAATTTCAATCAAAGCTTGGTCAGTCACCATAAACTGGTGCATTCGCCATGGCAACACCTCTACCAGAGTTCACTTGCCAACCAATTAGCACTCTCATGTAGCGCAAGTTGTTTTCCCCTACATTGGTTAGTCTTGCGGATTGTCCTGATGAGTGCAAGACGAAAAGCTTCGACAACATGTCTCTATTTTCAGCAATATAGAAAGTTAGGTTGGAAAATCTGGGGTTGTTCCCCGGAGCAAAGAGGAGATTTAATAGAAATGTACCAGATTCTGACAAGCTTAGATAAATTAGACAATTAGACTTCAAGATGAAATTGGATGGATAGGAGGGAAAATAAACTTGCATGGCATGGACTTGATGGGCTGAATGGCCAGCTTCTGTCCCATTATGAATGAGGAGGCATTTAATAAGACTTGTGAAAACAAGTGCTGATTGCACGTGTTATGAGAGTGCTTCTATTTTATGTGACATATGTTTTTAAGGGCTTATAGTTAAATTATGAACATTGATTCACCTGGAATCTCGAGATACTGAACATGTGACTTTAAAAAAAAATATTTAAAAAAAAAGGTCACCAGAAGGTTCCTGAACTTCGCTTGTAAACAAGCCCTTACTGGAAGGCACCTGTTTTCAGATAAAATACCAACAGGGAGCTTCTTGTTTTTGACTTGGGGGAGAGATGTTTGCAGAGAAGTGACAGGTCAAGACTTAGAGGTCAGGAGGCTCGTCTCTGACATTGTTTATGGTTTCACTTAAGACAGCGAGTTGGAATATGGAAGATGGTTTTAAAAAGAGAGAGAGAGACAGTTGGAGTGTGAACTGTTTGGAAGGCAGTTGGTTTTGGCCTGCCAAGGAAACGTAGCTCATCTTTCTGTTGCTTGGAACGAAACCCTGTGTATGCAGTGTGTCAGTCTCCTCTACCCTCCTGTATTTGAAGGAACCCTGTGCAACAAATGTATGGGAACTGAAAACCCCTGTTGCTGCATTTCTGTTGCAAGGTGGGTGCATTAGGATCCAATTGTGGCCTTAACTCCACTTCCTGCCTGCCTACGTAATCCTAGACTCCCTGTAAATCAAAAATCTGCCATTGTCAATGACTTAGCCTCCGCTGATCTCTGAGGAAGAGAATTCCAAAGATTAATCTGACAGAAGAAATTCTTCATCGTCTCCATCTTAAAAAAGGGGGACGGACCCCTTACTAAACCTGCGCCCCCAGTTCTAGATTCCCCCATGAGGAGAAACATCCTTGCAGCATCTACCCGGTCAATCCCCCTCAAAATCTTATGTTTCATCAAGATCACCTCTCGATCTCCGAAACTCCAGTGGGTAAAGGCACAACCAGCTCAAACTTTTCCTCATTACACAACCCCCTCATCCCAGGAATCAGCCAAGTGAACCTTCCCTAAAATGCTTCCAATGCAAGTATATCCCTCCTCAAGTAAGAAAACTGTACACAATACTCTAGTAGATATGGTCTCACCAATGCCATGTGCAGTTGTCGCAAGACTTCCCTCCTTTTATACTCCATCCCCCTGGCAAATCAAGGCCAACATTCCATTTGCCTGCATGCTAACGTTTTGTGATCCCTGTACAAGGACACCCAGATCCCTCTGTACCACAGCATTCTGCAGTCTGTCTCCAATTAAATAATATTCTGCTTTTCTAATCTTCCCGCCAAAGTGGACAAGCTCACATTTACCCACATTATGCTCCATCAGGAACAGGTTAAGTTTTAGACCTGCAGCTCCCAATCCTCTCCATCACTGCAGTTTCTCTCGTGTCATTTCTATTGTAAGAAAACTGGTAAAATAAAGTTTGCATCGATTAGTCAATAGTTCCATTGTCATTTACCATAAAAGGTAAAAACAGTGAATTGGGTGAATGTTGATCTCCTTCCCAGAGCAATCCCCATCTTTCATTCAGCTCTAACTATTACACCCCGTTTCTGACAGCAACTAGACTCACAATGAAACAAACTAAACATTTCTCAAATGCACTATTTACAGTGAGCAGTATTGGGATTAAAAAAAAAATTAAAGCCATGTAGCGCTCTCAAAATCTAACCATTCTGCTGAATTATTAAAGGAAAACATTGGGCATCATAGCTTTAAAGAGAGACTGTGTAAAGTACAGAGTCAGTGCATCAGTCAGCAGCACCCCCCCACCCCACCCCCCCACACCACACCACCGTCTCCGTGCTGCTAAGGTCCTCCTGCCATACCTTCAGAATCCGATCTTTGTCAGCAACCTTGTTTAAAAGCTCCTCGATGACCTTCTCGTGCTTAGCGCACTTGCGATTCCACTCGGAGAGGACCTGTGACAGAAGTTGCTCCTTGTCTTTCAGCTGCAGGTATAGGCTTGTGGAGGAGTCAGAGCCATGCTCCAGTCCCTGGCTGAGCAGAGAGTCAGTGAGAGCCTGTTTGTGCACAGGAGGTGGGAGGGAAAGCAGGTCAGTGGAGAACAGGGAGGCATGGATTGTAAAACTACTCCGACCGGGAAAGAAAAAAAAAAAGACAGCAGATTTCCTTGGGGAAAATAAAGGAAGTGAGCTTGTCCAGTAACCAGCTCATTTCCACATCTTTTTTTATTTATTTATTTTTTTATAAACATTTCAATTTTTTGTTATTCATTCACGGGATAATGAGTGTCACCATCTAGGTCAGCGTTTATTACCCATCCCTAACTGCCCTCGAGTGGCTTGCTCGGCCATTTCAGAGGGCATTTAAGAGTCAACCACATTGCTGTGGTCTGGAGTCACATGTAGGCCAGACCAGGTAAGGATGGCAGATTTCCTTCCCTAAAAGGAAATTAGCGAATCAGATGGGGTTTTTACTGCAACATTTCATGGTCACCGTTATTGAGACTAGTTTTCAATTCCAGATGCAATGAATTGAATTTTAATTCCACCAGCTGCCACGGTGGGATTTGAACCCCCGTCCACAGGGTATTAGCCTGGGCCCCTGCATTACTAGTTCAGTGACATTACCACTACACCACCTCCCCTAACTAGCAGGGCAGGATTAGAACACACGCTCCCAGGATTATTAAAGCAGTCACACCCGGTCTTCTTCCCCGACCATACCTCCAGGTCTTTGGCACAGTTCTGCAGGGCTGTTTGGAGTTGAGCGATGATACGGTCTTTCTCCCGCAGAGCGTGCATTCTCTCCTCATCCCGCTGGCTCCAGACCTCCTTCAGGCTTTCACACAGGGTCTCCAGCTGTTTGATCACATTGTCTTTCTTCTTCATAGTGTGGTTCAACATCTGGAGAATACATGGGACACAGCCTGGCTGAGTGATCTCTCCAAAAAACAACCACAGGAATCCCCCAGGAGAGGACACTTTAAAAATCAAATATATTCCACTCGCAATGAGATTACGCTTCATTGTAGGAGATGGGGAGCACCCTGCTGGATTGCAATACTGAGAGTTATTAGGTGGACAGCAATGAGACAGTACATAGATGAATAGTAGCAGGGTAAGGACACAGCCTCTATACCAGAGGGGGAGGCTCAGAGAGAGTGTGCCAGACTATCTCAGTCAGGAATCAGCTACCTCGCTCGAGAAAATTGAAGGATAAAAAGAGGGATGAAAGGAGACTCTACAAATCGCGCGGCATTGAGAATTGCGATGGATGAGTAGCAGAGGGAATGAATCCCTGTTGACATTAAACCAGCGTGGCAGAGCCCGCCAGCGTAATCCTCACATTGATCATGTCCTCGTTGCAGGTAAGAACGTCCCCCAGACGGCTCAGGTCACGGTCCTTCTCCCGCAGAGCCACACGGAGCTGCTCTACCTCAGTCTCTCGCTCCTCGATGGCGGCAAATCTCTCATCAGCAGATCGCTTAAAAAAAAAAACAAAAAGATGATAAAACCACAGGTGACTGAAAGAGGGCAGGACGGAGAGAGATTCCAGCCTTCGTATCAATACAATCCAGTCTGCCCAACACAGCTAACAGCACTTGGTGACTATACGGTTAGAGCCACACAGCTGCAAATTTGCCTCATGTGCCCCTGCAATACAGTCAGAAACACACTGGCCATCAACCCCCATCGTACTCAGGCGGCAAGGCGGGAGTTCCAACCACTCGGCAGACTATTTGACTACAATGTCATCACAACCAACCCCAGTTCAGCATTCATGAGACCCTGGACAGTGATCAGAAGTGGGAATTCTGTCTGCTCCCAAACACAGGTTGCTGTAGTCGATTGTAACAGCCGAGAGCCACTAGCTCAATGCAGGAGTAGTGTCTGAACCTGCTGACTACAGGAGTTTAAAACTAGGGCAAACTTAAATTGAAAAAAAAAACGTTCCTCGGCTACTTGACCAACAAAAATAGCCAGTTTCCCGGTTCGAGCCGTGTTCAATCTGCTCAGCCGGCAAGAACGCTGCTTGGTTTTCATTTTCCGGCTGCACAGGTTCAGCTGCCAAAAGAAAAATCACAAACCAAGGCTCCTTCAAGTGTCAATCTGGCAGTTCCACATTTAGCATCGACTGCTAGCAGCCAGGTGATGGGCAGAATGGTTCCCAGTTGCGTTTATAAATGAAGCAGAGCCCAAGGTAGAACACAAAATATCTCCTTCCATCACAATTGCTGCCCTCAGCTTCTGTGGAAGCAGCGTAGGCCATTCAGCCCATCCAACCTGTACAATCCTGTAAATTGCCCCTAGTGTAGGTAGGTGGTAGGAGAATTGTAGGGAATATGGGATTAGTGTATAAATGGGCGTTTGATGGTCGGCACAGACTCGGTGGGCCGAAAGGCCTGTTTCAGCGCTGTATCTCTAAATAAATAAAATCCCTCCACCCCACAAGCCAAGGGCACGAATCAATTAACTTTGAGCACACTGGGCAAGAAACCAGTCCATTCTGGGGAAAACTCCGTGACAGCAGCCTCGCCAATGGGTGGAATTTTTCGGGAGGGGCCAGTCTTAACCGGTTACACCAAAGTTAATGCTGAAATTTCCGGGTGACACCAGAATGTCAAAAAAATAAAAAAAATCAGTGTTAACAAGTTGTAACCTTCCACATGTCCCCCTTGATTCCTTTTAAAGATGAATTTTAGTATGAGTCACCTAACCAGGTATGTAGGTTCTGGATGACAGCAGTTTTTAAAAAGAAAATGCAATCACAAACATTTCAATTGTTAAAACGTGCCTTGTGTTGATATCAACATCTGTTAAAAAGTCATTTGTGACAAAGCACCAACTCGGTTGTGCTTACAATTCCAGGTTTAATTTTACAATTGTTATTTTAATTTGTAATTGTAGGTAATGTGTGTGCAGGGCACTTTAACCTGGGGACAGAAACACTGACAAGCTGCATTCGGACCCAGTGATCAGTTAACCACTAGAAAAAGATTGCAGAAATCTGGGTGGAGTGTAATTGAAATGAACAGACAAGTGTCAGGAGTTCCCTCAGACCTTTTACAGCAGGGATGCCCATTCACAGGAATGTCCAACCCCCCCCAACCCCCCCCCCCCCCCCCCCCCGCCCACCGATACTGGAACTGCTTTGACACACAGACACACCAGTTTACCTCGAGTGCTTCATCCCGCTCCTTCAGACGTGCACGCAGTTTCTCAACCATGTCAGTATTCACATCAGTCACAGACCTGGCACCGCTGGCCATCTGTTTAAGTAGTTCCACACACTCCTGAGGGGGGGTGGGGGGGTGGAGGGGAATGGACAGGTAGGGAACAGGGAAATGAAACATTTACACAGTGGGCAGGTAAATGGATTCAACTCCTTTGCACAATTAGAACAAAAAAAAACAAGTCACACTTCCAGATCCCAAAACAGATTCCCCCCATGGAACAGTGAAAAAGTTTAACAGTGGTTTATAAACCAGCAGAAAAAGGGTTACGTTCAGCCCCGTTTGTAAAAACGGGAATAAACTCCAAACATCTCGTGACAGGGAGACTCCTTTCCCCACCCACTCCACCTGGTATAAAATGAAAAGACACTGCTTTAAAATGGGCGAGCTTCAACTCCACAACTCCCAGTCTTCATCCACTGATCCGCAGTCCTGTAGTAACCTTACTGGCCTCTCAGATTATGTCAGAAATCGTACAGCACAGAGTAGGCCATTCAGCCCATTGTGCCTCTGTTAGCTCTTCAAAAGAATAATCCCATTAGTTCCCTCCTCTTTCCCCATAGCCCAGCAAATTCCACCCCCCCCCCCAAGTGTTCAAACAATTCCCTTTTGAAATTTACTATTAAATCTGCCTCCACTGTCCCTTGCAGATTGTGACTTGGTGTGCATAGAACAGTACAGCACAGTACAGGCCCAACGGCCCACGATGTTGTGCCAACCCTTTAACCGACTCTAACATTAAACTAACTACCTACCCTTCATTCTACTATCATCCATGTACCTATCCAAGAGTCTCTTAAATGTCCCTAATGTATCTGCTTCTACTACCACCACTGGCAGCGCATTCCACGCACCCACCACTCTCTGTGTAAAGAACCTACCTCTGACATCTCCCCGAAACCTTCCTCCAATCACCTTAAAATTATGCCCCCTGGTGATAGCCCTTTCCACCCTGGGAAAAGGTCTCTGGCTATCCACTCTATCTATGCCTCTCATCATCTTGTACCCCTCTATCAAGTCACCTCTCATCCTTCTTCGCTCCAATGAGAAAAGCCCTAGCTCCCTCAACCTTTCTTCATAGGACATGCCCTCCAGTCCAGGCAGCATCCTGGTAAATCTCCTCTGCACCCTCTCTAAAGCTTCCACATCCTTCCTATAATGAGGCGACCAGAACTGAACACAATATTCCAAGTGTGGTCGAACCAGGGCCTTATAGAGCTGCAGCATAACCTCGTGGCTCTTAAACTCAATCCCCCTGTTAATGAAAGCCAACACACCATACGCCTTCTTAACAACCCTATCAACTTGGGTGGCAACTTTGAGCGATCTATGGACATGGACCCCAAGATCCCTCTGTTCCTCCACACTACCAAGAATCCTGTCTTTAAGCCTGTATTCTGCATTCAAATTCGACCTTCCAAAATGAATCACTTCACACTTTTCCAGGTTGAACTCCATCTGTCACATCTCAGCCCAGCTCTGCATCCTGTCAATGTCCCATTGCAACCGACAACAGACTTCCACACTATCCACAACTCCAGCAACCTTCGTGTCATCGGCAAACTTGCTAACCCAGCTTTCCACTTCCTCATCCAAGTCATTTATAAAAATCAAAGAGCAGAGGTCCCAGAACAGATCCCTGTGGAACACCACTGGTCACCGAGCTCCATGCTGAATACTTTCCATCTACTACCACCCTCTGACTTCTATGGGCCAGCCAATTCTGTATCCAGCCAACTTTCCCTGTATCCCATGGCTCCTCACTTTCTGAATGAGCCTACCATGGGGAACCTTATCAAATGCCTTGCTAAAATCCATATACACCACATCCACTGCTCTTCCTTCATCAATGTGTTTTGTCACATCTTCAAAGAATTCAATAAGGCTTGTGAAGCATGACCTGCCCCTCACAAAGCCATGCTGACTGTCTCTAATCAAACCATGCTTTTCCAAATAATCATAAATCCTGTCTCAGAATCCTCTCCAATAATTTGCCCACTACTGACGTAAGACTGACTGGTCTATAATTCCCAGGGTTATCCCTATTCCCTTTCTTGAACAAGGGAATAACATTTGCCACCCTCCAATCATCCGGTACTCCTCCAGTGGACAGTGAAGACGCAAAGATCATCGCCAAAGGTGTGGCAATCTCTTCCCTCGCTTCCCGTAATATCCTTGGGTATATCCCGTCTGGCCCCAGGGACTTATCTGTCCTCATATCATTCTAAATTTCCAGCACATCCTCCCTCTTAACCTCAACCTGTTCGAGCATATCAGCCTGTTCCACGCTGTCCTCACAAACGACCAGGTCCCTCTCACTAGTGAATACTGAAGCAAAGTATTCATTTAGGACCTCCCCTACCTCCTCCGACTCCAGGCACAAGTTCCCTCCATTATCCCTGATCGGCCCTACCCTCACTCTGGCCATCCTCTTGTTCCTCACAAGTGTAGAACGCCTTGGGATTTTCCTTAATCCTACCCGCCAAGAATTTTTCATGTCCCCTTCTAGCTCTAAGTCCATTCTTCAGTTCCTTCCTGGCTACCTTGTAACCCTCTACAGCCCTGTCAGATCCTTGCTTCCTCAACCTTAAGTAAGCTTCCTTCTTCCTCTTGACTAGCTGTTCCACATCCCTTGTCATCCAAGGTTCCTTCACCTCACCACACCTTCCTTGCCTCATCGGGACAAACTTATCCAGCAGTCGCAGCAAGTGCTCCCTAAACAACCTCCACATTTCTGTCGTGCATTTCCCGGAGAACATCTGTTCCCAATTTATGCTCCCCAGTTCCTGCCTAATAGCATTGTAATTCCCCCTCCCCCAATTAAATATTTTCCCATCCCGTCTGCTCCTGTCCCTCTCCATGACTATAGTAAAGGTCAGGGAGTTGTGATCACTATCACCGAAATGCTCTCCCACCGAGAGATCTGCCACCTGGCCTGGTTCTTTGCCAAGCACCAAGTCCAACATAGGCCGACTAGAGGGGAGGCTATTGACATATTGAGTCAGGAAACCTTCCTGGACACACCTGACAAAAACTGCTCCATCCAAACTATTTGCACTAAGGAGGCATGAAAAAAAAAATCTTATCTTTGGTTCTTTTGCCAATTATCTATTAACTGTACCATCCAGTTACTGACCCTCCTGACAGTTTCTTCTAGTTTATTCCATGAAAACCACCCCCGACCCTCACAATTTTGAACGCCTCAATTTAACTTCCCTTTAACCTTGTGTACTCTCAAGACATACAGGCCCAGCTTCTCTCGTCTCTCCACATGACAGAAGTCCCTCATCCCTGCTATAGCTGGGTCCCACAGCCTCCTTACCTGTAATAGCTGCTCCTTGCTGTGCAGTTCACATGCCAGGTGCTGAATCATCTGCTGCTGACACTTTGTTCCGTGGCTGCATAAACCAAGGTGGCTCTTTCCCGGTGTTTGTAAACCAAGCTCCTGAAGAAAAAGGGCAGAGGAGAGAGAATCTGGAGCAGTGATTAACAGAACAGCGCTGGTATTGGAGAGGATTCTTCAATGAACGAAAGTGAGTGACCGCGTGTCACACAGGATTCTTGTAAATGTGCTTTTAGCGGAGGTTGATTTCGGGTCAAATGTCAAAAAACAGGATTCAGAGACAGTAATTGTGTGATCATCAGAGTGGTATATACTGTGGCAGCTAGGCTCACTCCTCAAACCTATGCTCATACTTCAGAGAAGGTGCGGCATTTCCCATGAGACAGTAAAATGGGAATACAGTGTCGGTTACTGGACACAGACTTGCATTTATATAGCGCTTTATTACAAACCATAGGATGTTCCAAGCTGCTGCACAGCCAGTGAAGTACTGTGAAGCATAGTCACTTGTAACACAGCAGCCAGAATGCGCACAGCAAGATCCCATAAATCAGCAATGTGATGATGAACAGATCATCTGATTTTGTGATATCGATTGAGGGATAAATATTCACCAGGACACCAGGGAGAAATCTCCTGCCCGTCTTCAAAATAGCATCATGGGATCTTTTACATCCACCTGAGCAGACAGACAAGGCTTCAATTTAACATCACACCTGAAAGACAAAATAGCCCAATCCAGGGAACGGAGCTCATGCTCCAGAAACACTGGTTCAAATCTCACACTCAGCAGCTGGGCTGGAATCTTAACTCAATTAATGAATAAATCTGGAATTAAAAAGCTAGCCTCAGTAATGATCACAAAACTACTGGATTGTTGTTAAAAACCCATCTGGTTCACTAATGTCTTTTAGGGAAGGAAATCTGCTGTCCTTACCCGATCTGACCTACATGTGACTCCAGACGCACAGCAATGTGGTTGACTCTTACATGCCCTCTGAAATGACCTAGCAAGTCAGTCAGTCAGTCAGTCACTCAGTTGTATTCAATGCAGCAGCTCACTGTTACCTTTGAGAGCAGTTAGTGATGGACAAATAAATGCAGGCCTCGTCAATGACGCCCACGTACCAGGAAGTTGTTTTTTTAAATTTATAAATTCAGGAAGCACAAGAAACCCCCATGGCTTTTACGTTCAAAATAGTAGGAACTGTCCCGGGTGTCAATGATCATTCCGCAACATTCAAAAACAGGTTAGCTGGTCATTTGTCTTCTTGCTGAATGACAGCTAAACTATGCCCAGTTTGCAGAAACCAAAAAAAAAAACAAGTGAGCACACTTAAAACAAAAAAAAAAACACTAATTGTAAAGCATTGTGGGATGCTTTGAGCATTAGATCAATTTGTTTGGGACCCACCTAGTTATCAAGTTATTGCAACTGGAACTGCCGAGGGCCATGACAGAGAATGGGGAAGGAGGAACGTCTGCCAGGATTCATATCCTTCATTGCTAGCCAGTGATTGAAATACAGGATCTGTCTGAACCGTGATGCCTCTACAGTTGAATAGCTATCGAGTCTGGCCACTCAGATGGCAAGCAAGCCATGACAGGAGCCCCACCCCCAACAGGTGTCTCCACTTTCCTGGTGTTGACTTAAGACAAGGGTTATTAAGAGGTTGGCGCCAATGAAATTACTGGGAAAAGCTGCAAAATAAAAATTTATTTTAAACGACAAGCTTCAAAAGCACCGGCGTGAGACATTGCGATTTGAATGCCCCAATCTGATGCCAGCAAGGGTTAACCCGAAACTTCGCCTTGTATAGAAAACACAAACAAGCACAGTCTATTTTGAGCAAAGTGATTATTCAGACAGATCCCTGCTGGAACTGGTTTGCCGAGTTCCTGGTTCTAGTATATTGAGGACAGGGCGTGGTGGAGTTTGCTGAACCTTAGCGTGAACAGGGTTTGGCTCTACTCGTTCTGCTAGACTGTAACATCCCGAGCTACAGGACTCTGCTGCTGGATATGTGCAACAGAGGGGAGTTCACCTGAAAGCAGCCTGCAGTTCAGGGCCCTAGGATTTGAATGTACAGTCGGTCAGTGCCATCTCGGTTTTTAAATTCTACAAAACAGAAAGCAAGCATTTCAGGAAAGAGGCCCCATGCTGTAAAACACACAACTGATATTGTCCTCCTGTGTAAATCAGGCATACACAGAACAAATGGATTACTTCCTCTGGGAGACAGCAGGATTTATCTCCATGGATACAACAACACATTCCACCACTCTGGCATGTCGAGTCGCCAGCTCAGTTTGGGAACATGCCAGCAGGTTGGCACACCCACACTACTGCCCTGGAGGGCAGAAGTCAGTCCTGGTAAGGCAGTGCCTTCCCACGCTAGTTAGAAAGTTAACTGTTCATTAACCCATTGGATGATTTTTACCTTGGCAGTGGAATGTCACAGGGATCAATGCTGGGGCCTCAGTAGTTTACAATGCATATTAATGACTTGGATGAAGGGACTGAGTGTATGGAGTTAAGTTTGCAAACAATATGATAAGAAAGCAAGCCGTGAGAAAGACAAAAAGTTTGCAAACCGATATAGATAGGTTAAGTGAGGGGGCAAAAATGTGGCAGATGGAATATAATGTAGGAAAACATGTGGTAAGAATAGAAAGGCAGAATATTATTTAAATGGAGAGAGACTGGAGAATGCAGCAGTACAGAGGGATCGGGGTGTTCTGGTACAGGAATCACAAAAGGTCAGCATGCAGGTAATTAAAGACAAATGGAATATTGGCCTTTATTGCAAAGTGGGTGGAGTATAAAAGTAGTAAACTTTTGCTACAACTGTACAGGGAGATGGTGAGACCACACCTAGAGTACTGCATACTGTTTTGGCCTCCTTATCTAAAGGAGGGATAGAAGTAGTTCAGAGAAGGTTCAGTAGACTGATTCCTGGGATGAGGAAAGGTTGGGTCTGTACTCATTGGAGTGTAGAAGAATGAGACGATCACATTGAAGCACAAGATTCGGAGGGATTTTGACAGGGTAGATACTGAGAGGATGTTTCCCCTCGTGGGGAATCTAGAACCAGGGGGGCATTGTTTCAAAATAAAGGGGTCTCCTTTTTAAGATGGAGATGAGGAGGAATTTCTTCTCGGAGGGTTGTTAATCTTTGGAATTCTCTTCCCCAGACAGCAGTGGAGGCTGGGTCATTGAATATATTCAAGACCGAGTTAGACAGATTTTTAATCTACAAGGGAGTCGAGGGTTATGGGGACGGTGGATGGCAGACAGGAAAGTGGAGTTAAGGCTCCAATCTGATCAGCCAAGACCTTATTGAATGTGGAGCAGGCTTGAGGGGACGAATGGCCTACTCCTGCTCATATTTATGTTGGCTCAACCTCCCAGTTTTTATGATAAATGAAGAGGCGGAGGGAAGTACTTGGCTTTTTTATTAACACCCCTATAACATTTCCAATGTTGCTGGTGGTGACCAGAACAATGTGGTGAGGAGCACACACACACACCCGGGTGGGCCCATCCAATTCCACTGTATTGACTGTATCCAAGTTCCAGAATTGGACGCTTTGCTAATTCTCCCGACAAGGATTCACTCCACACTTCTGTACAAATCTGGATCAGTTCAAACCGGGTGCAAGTGGAGTGCTGGACTGACCTGGCCACTGGTGTCTGTGTCCTTTAGCCTCCCTTCGAGGGTCTGGATTAGATTCCTCGCTGCCTGGAGTTGCTCATTCAGCTGCCTGACGGTCTCCTGCAACCCATCAGGTTTAGATTCGTGTTTCAGAAACTTCTGTTAAAGCAAAAAAAGAGAGAACACTGTGTGGGGGATGTTATAAATTAGTCAATGGTGAACAGCACCAACTTATCCTCATACTAACGGACCTGACTGACGGAACAACTGGACAAGCTGATTAGGAGGAGACGGCTATACACAATAGTTCTGGGACACCAAGAGCATCCCGAAATGTGCCAGTCCTGTTAGAGTGTGATTTCCCAGGCGGATTGTCACAAACCAATTCAGCAGTGAACCTAAACCCCTCCTGAAGGTACGATATGGTTTCAGGGCTATTCAGCTGTAGTAGCCTTACACCTGCGGCCATTTCTGGTCTTGTTTACAATCCACAGCAGCTCACTGCCCCAGCAGGATGCATTGGAGAGCAATGAGGAAGGACATTGAGGTAAACTCTGCAGCTCCCAGTTGTCTGTCTGAGATCAGCTAAGTGATTATAGTACAGATCAACCATGATCTGGTTGAGGGGTTGAATGGCCTCATGCTCAAAAGGAGTGAGGAAATGGAGGCAGTTTAGTACTTGTAAGTTTGTAGATTCACCTCCAGTTGAAAAGAACATGTGCCCCTCTGAGAATTGCCATAATGGAACAGGTTAAACCATGAGGTGATGGGTTAGTGTGTGTCTGGGAAATTCTGTACTCGGGCAACATAAAAAAAAACATCTGGGATATTAAAGACTCCTAACTCCTGGATACTCAGTTGCAGCAACAAGCAGAGACAAGATGAAGCAAGATTAGATATAGATGAAGACTCCTTTTGGCTTTGAAGGATATGGATTTAGGTTCCTGCTGCTTTGACCTGTTCATTCATCTACCCGACTAACTCTGCAAATAGATATCTGGGAAATTGAATTAAAAAAAAAAACACTGGAGCCACAGTTGAGATTTGAATTGAGTTTTTCTTTCTAAATTTGGAAATAGCATTGGTAGATGTGAATGTGAAGCAGATTGTCCACATTTCAGCTGGTCTATCCAATACCCTTTAGGGGAGAAAACTGGTCTTAGGCTGGGTCTGGCCAACTGCTCAGACCATGAAAGGTGCTACCTGTATTCTAACTCGTCAAGTTCCTCTCAACCATCACCACTGCCCTAGATTGTCTCTCTGGTCTCCCAATGTAAAATACACACCCTTTCTGTTCGAACCAATTCACGGTTTCACCCTTGTGTCATCCTAGTTCTTATGTCCTTATTTGAGGTCGAGATGAGATCAGCCATGATTGTATTGAATGACGGAACAAGCTCGAGGGGCTGAATTCCCTACTCCTGCTCCTAGTTCCTATGATCTTAAACCATAGTCAACCCAACAATTGAGAATTTTCCTGCTCAAACTGTAGCTGTTTACACATCCCCCAACTCCTTGACCCACCAGTGAGAACCAAGTCAAATCGTCAGTCAACAAGAACTGGCACCTCTAAGCTGGGGATTCCCACCATAAAACCCTTCTTTGAAAAGATGCTCCTTAATATCTACCTCTTCCATTAAAAACTTTGTCACTCCCCCCTCCTTTGGCTCAGTGTCAATATTGATAGATTGAACACCAGTGAAACACCTTGGGTTGTTTTTAAAACCTACTGTACGTGCATTGTATAAATGAAAGTTTTCAAAACAAATTCTCTGGTCCAGACATTCCTCAGTTTGTTTTCCAACAGCAGCAAATAAAATGTATGCAATGCAACAGGATAGGACCATTGGCAAATTTTGAAATATTAAGATAAGCAGATAAAAGATGTTGGAATCAATGTGTGGAGATCAGTTTGGATACAGAGAGTGGGAGCAGAAAACAATTAATCCACATGTCTCATGATCCCCAGTGGGGATCCTCCGCCAACAGCCCACAGTCCAGAGACTCCCCGTCATTGGCCATACTCTGATTCCTTCTAAACTGTTACACTATTAAAAAACCAAATGCTTTGACCAGCCATGTGCTTACACCTTCCAGTCTGACATCTAGTATTGAAGCCAGAGAAGTGTGAGGTGATGCATTTTGGGAGGACTAACAAGGCAAGGGAATAAATAATGGATGGTAGGACCCAAGGAAGTACAGAAGGTCAGAGGGACCTTGGTGTACTTGTCCATAGATCACTGAAGGCAGCAACACAGGTAGATAAGGTGGTTAGGATGGCATATGGGATACTTGGCTTTATTAGCTGAGGCATAGAATGTAAGAGCAGGGAGGTTATGATGGAGCTGTATAAAACGCTAGTTAGGCCACAGCTGGAGTACTGTGTACAGTTCTGATCACCACACTATAGGAAGGATGTGATTGAACGGGAGAGGGTGCAGAGGAGATTCACCAGGATGTTGCCTGGGCTGGAGCATTTCAGCTATGGAGAGAGACTGAAAAGGCTAAGGTTGTTTTCCTTAGAGCAAAGAAGGCTGAGGGGGGACCTGATTGAGGTATACAAAATTATGAGGGGCTTTGAGGAGAAGAAACCTTTCCCCTTAGCGGAGGGGTCAATAACCAGGGGGCACAGATTTAAGGTAAGGGGCAGGAGGTTTAGAAGGGATTTGAGGAAAACTTTTTTCACCCAGAGGGTGGTTGCAATCTGGAACGCACTGCCTGAAGAGGTGGTAGCGGTGGGAACCCTCAACATTTAAGAGGTATTTAGATGAGCACTTGAAATGCCATAGCATACAAGGCTACGGGCCAAGTGCTGGAAAATGGGATTAGAATAGTTGGTGCTGTAAGGCCAGCACAGACACGAAGGGCTTGTTCTGTGCTGTATAGTTGGTGCTGTAAGGCCAGCACAGACACGAAGGGCCTGTTCTGTGCTGTATAGTTGGTGCTGTAAGGCCAGCACAGACACGAAGGGCCTGTTCTGTTCTGTGCTGTATACTTGGTGCTGTAAGGCCAGCACAGACACGAAGGGCCTGTTCTGTTCTGTGCTGTATAGTTGGTGCTGTAAGGCCAGCACAGACACGAAGGGCCTGTTCTGTGCTGTATAGCTATGACTCTAGTGACAGTTTCCAACGCCACTTCCATTGGGAAACACTTTGTGATCTTGTGCGTCTCGGGCACGACATAAACACAAGGTTGTTACATATTTCAAACATTTAAGGCTGCAACGTTTGCACATTTTTCCCACAGCACCCCAACGTGTTATAAACATTAACTTGTAGGAATTGTTAAATCTCGTGGCAAAGTCATGATCAAAATACATGTTTCAGCATTACAACACAATGGGACTAATTAAATCCAGGCTTTTTAAAATAAAGAGGGGCAGTTCACTGAGAGTTGCAGAGAATTCAGTGGCTGTATGTAGTGAGGATAAAAAGGAAAAAAACATTCCTAGCCGGAACAAAAATCAGTTCATGTGATATAACATCGGAAGATAGGAACAGAAGTAGGCCATTCAATGAGGTCATGGCTGATTCAAGGCCTAACTCCATATATCTGCCTTTGGCCCATATCCCATAATATCTTTGCTGAACAAAAATCTGAAATTTAAAATTAACAACTGTTTTAAGCACTGGGTCTCTGAACCCAGCAGTTTGGTCACAAGTATGTTTTTCTATTTAAAGTCAAGCTCAGGTGATTGGTCCTCGGGGCACAAGCTCCAAAACCAGCTTAAAATAGCTTCATTCAAATCAAAGAGGCAAATGTATAGTCAGTGCGCAGTGCACAGAGCAGATCTACAGATTACACTAAAATGGGGAGTGAACAAAAAAAAAACAAACACAGGACGGATAAGTGATGAAAAAACAAAAGACAGAAGTTCCTGATAGAATCCATTTTTAAATTATTTAGCACGTCAACTGTGCCCGTGGTCAGAAACGGACCCCTTTTCATTTACATCTTCACTTAAGACAAGTTCAAAGAAAGGTTGATGCGGCAAATTGAACAAAGAACAAAGAACAGTACAGCACAGGAACAGGCCATTCAGCCCTCCAAGCCTGCACCAATCTCGATGCCTGCCGAAACTAAAACCTTCTGCACTTCCAGGGTCCATATCCCTCTATTCCCATCCTATTCATGTATTTGTCAAGATGCCTCGTAAACGTCGCTATCGCACCCACTTCCACCACCGCCCCCGGCAACAAGTTCCAGGCACTCACCCACTCTGTGTAAAGAACTTGTCTCGCACATCCCCTCTAAACTTTGCCCCTCTCACCTTAAACCTATGTCCCCTAGTAACTGACTCTTCCACCCTGGGAAAAAACTTCTGACTATCCACTCTGTCCATGCCGCTTATATCTTTGGGGCAGCACAGTGGCGCAGTGGTTAGCACCGCAGCCTCATAGCTCCAGCGACCCGGGTTCAGTTCTGGGTACTGTGTGTGGAGTTTGCAAGTTCTCCCCGTGTCTGCGTGGGTTTCTTCCGGGCCCTCCGGTTTCCTCCCACAGCCAAAAGACTTGCATGTTGATAGGTAAATTGGCCATTATAAATTGCCCCTAGTATAGGTAGGTGGTAGGAGAACACAGGGACAGGTGAGGATGTGGTAGGAATATGGGATTAGTATAGGATTAGTATAAATGGGTGGTTAATGGTCGGCACAGACTCGGTGGGCCGAAGGGCCCGTTTCAGTGCTGCATCTCTAAATCTTTGCAAACCTCCATCATGTCGCCCCTCCACCTCCGTCGTTCCAGTGAAAACAATCCGAATTTTTCCAACCTCTCCTCATAGCTAATACCCTCCAGACCAGGCAACATCCTGGTAAACCTCTTCTGTACCCTCTCCAAAGCCTCCACATCCTTCTGGTAGTGTGGTGACCAGAATTGCACGCAATATTCTAAGTGTGGCCTAACTAAGGTTCTGTACAGCTGCAGCATGACTTGCCTATTTTTATACTCTATGCCCCGACTGATGAAGGCAAGCATGCCGTATGCCTTCTTGACTACCTTATCCACCTGCGTTGCCATTTTCAGTGACCTGTGGACCTGTACACCCAGATCTCTCTGCCGGTCAAATACTCCTAAGGGTTCTGCCATTTACTGTATACCTCCCATCTGCATTAGATCTTCCAAAATACATTACCTCACATTTGTCCGGATTAAACTCCATCTGCCATTTCTCCGTCCAAGGCTCCAACCGATCTATATCCTGCTGTATCCTCTGACAATCCTCATCACTGTCCGCAACTCCACCAACCTTTGTGTCGTCCACAAACTTACTAATCAGACCAGCTACATTTTCTTCCAAATCATTTATATACACTACAAACAACAAAGGTTCCAGCACTGATCCCTGCGGAACACCACTAGTCACAGCCCTCCATTCAGAAAAGCCCCCTTCCACTGCTACCCTCTGTCGATGACCGAGCCAGTTCTGTATCTATCTTGTCAGCTCCCCTCTGATCCCATGTGACTTCACCTTTTGTATCAGTCTGCCATGAGGGACCTTGTCAAAGGCTTTACTGAAATCCATATAGACAACATCCACTGCCCTTCCTTCATCAATCATCTTTGTCACTTCCTCAAAAACTCAAATTAGTAAGACACGACCTCCCTTTCACAAAACCATGCTGCCTCTCGCTAATAAGTCCATTTGTTTCCAAATGGGAGTAAATCCTGTCCCGAAGAATCCTCTAATAATTTCCCTACCACTGACGTAAGGCTCACCGGCCTATAATTTCCTGGATTATCCTTGCTACCCTTCTTAAACAAAGGAACAACATTGGCTATTCTCCAGTCCTCTGGGACCTCACCTGTAGCCAATGAGAATGCAAAGATTTCTGTCAAGGCCCCAGCAATTTCTTCCCTTGCCTCCCTCAGTATTCTGGGGAAGATCCCATCAGGCCCTGGGGACTTATCTACCTTAATGCTTTGCAAGACACCCAACACCTCCTCCTTTTTGATAATGAGATGACAGACTATCTGCACTCCCTTCCCTCGGCTCATCATCCACCAAGTCCTTCTCCTTGGTGAATACTGATGCAAAGTACTCATTTAGTACCTCACCCATTTCCTCTGGCTCCACACAGATTCCCTTCTCTGTCCTTGAGTGGGCCAACCCTTTCCCTGGTTACCCTCTTGCTCTTTTTCTATGTATAAAAAGCCTTGGGATTTTCCATAATCCTGTTTGCCAATGACTTCTCATAACCCCTTTTAGCCCTCCTTACTCCTTGCTTAAGTTCCTTCCTACTGTCTTTATATTCCTCAAGGGATTCATCTGTTCCCAGCCTTCCAGCTCTTAGGAATGCTTCCTTTTTCTTTGACGAGCTCACAATATCCCGCGTTATCCAAGGTTCCCGAAACTTGCCAACTTATCCCTCTTCCTCACAGGAACATGCTGGTCCTGGATTCTAATCAACTGACGTTTGAAAGACTCCCACATGTCAGATGTTGATTTACCCTCAAACAGCCGCCCCCAATCTAAATTCTTCAGTTCCTGCCTAATATTGTTATAATTAGCCTTCTCCCAATTTAGCACCTTCACCCGAGGACTACTCTTATCCTTAACCACAAGTACCTTAAAACTTATGGAATTATGGTCACTGTTCCCAAAATGCTCCCCTACTGAAACTTCGACCACCTGGCCGGGCTCATTCCCCAATACCAGGTCCAGTACGGCCCCATCCCTATTTGGACTATCTACATATTGTTTCAAGAAGTCCTCCTGGATGCTCCTTACAAATTCTGCCCCATCCAAGCCCCTAGCACTAAGTGAGTCCCAGTCAATATAGGGGAAATTAAAATCACCCACCACTACAACCCTGTTACCTTTACATCTTTACAAAATTTGTCTACATATCTACTCCTCTACCTCCCGCTGGCTGTTGGGAGGTCTGTAGAAAATCCCCAACATCATGAATGCACCCTTCCTATTCCCGAGCTCCACCCATATTGCCTCGCTGCATGACCCCTCCGAGGTGTCCTCCCGCAGTACAGCTGTGATATTCTCCTTAACCAGTAATGCAACTCCCCCACCCCTTTTACATCCCCCTCTATCCTGCCTGAAGCTTCTCAATCCTGGAACATTTAGCTGCCAATCCTGTCCTTCCCTCAACCAAGTCTCTGTAATGGCAACATCATAGTTCCAAGTATTAATCCAAGCTCTAAGTTCATCTGCCTTACCTGTTATACTTCTCACATTGAAACAAATGCACTTCAGACCACCAGTCCCGCTGTGCTCAGCAACATCTCCCTGCCTGCTCTTCCTCTTCGTCTTACTGGCCTTATTTATATGAGTTCCCCCTCATTTATTTCACTTGCTGTCCTACTACTCTGGTTCCCAACCTCTGCCACACTAGTTTAAACCCTCCCGAGTGACACTAGCAAACCTCGCAGCCAGGATATTTGTGCCCCTCCAGTTTAGATGCAACCCATCCTTCTTGTACAGGTCCCATCTGTCCCTGAATAGATCCCAATGGTCCAGATATCTGAAACCCTCCCTTCTACACCAGCTGTTCAGCCACATGTTTAGCTGCACTATCTTCCTATTTCTAGCCTCACTGGCACATGGCACAGGGAGTAATCCCGAGATTACAACCTGGAGGTCCTGTCTTTTAACTTTCTACCTAACTCCCCCTGCAGGACCTCGTCACTCCTCCTGCCTATGTGTTTGGTACCGATGTCTAGCACAACCTCTGGCTGTTCACCCTCCCCCTTCAGAATGCCCCCTGTCCGTCCAGAGACATCCTTGACCCTGGCAGCAGGGAGGCAACATACCATCCTGGAGTCTCTTTCACGTCCACAGAAGCGCCTATCTGTGCCCCTGACTATAAGAGTCCCCTATAACTATTGCTCTTCTGCGCTTTGTCCCTCCCTGCTGAACAGTGCCAGCCATGGTGCCACTGCTCTGGCTGCTGCTGTTTTCCCCTGATAGGCCATCCCCAACAGTATCCAGAACGGTATACTTGTTAGAGAGGGGGATAGCCACAGGGGATTCCTGCACTGACTGCCTGCCCCTTCTAGCGGTCACCCATCTATCTGCCTGCACCTTGGGTGTAACCACTTCTCTAAAACTCCTGTCTATGACTCTTTCCGCCACCTGCATGCTCCTAAGTGCATCCAGTTGCTGCTCCAACTGATCCATGTGGTTTGTGAGGAGCTGCAACAGAGGAGGCTTTGCCACACTGTCGGGTAAATGTAGGGGAAGTATTATTCTGCATCTATACCACATCTCACCCAGAAATGTTCAAGGCTAACACAGGACATCTGAAATTCCCCGTCAACTTCCTTCACTAAAACATGATTTATTTATTTATTTATTATTTTTTTTTTTTTTTACAAGTCAGCCTGGTGAGGGAGCTCTGGCAAATTATTCAATAATGGGAGCTCAAAGCTGCATTCCCCCAGATCAGCTGTGCAGTTGTTACCAGGAGCTACCAGATGGCGAATGGGAGCAGAACGCCTGGCTGATTATTACCCCTCTGTATCCCAGTAGGGACTGCAACCACCAGGAACTTAAGCTGAGATCTTCCAGACCTGGAAAGGACAGTGACTTCCGCTATTCAACCAGGACGGACACAATGAGTCACAACTTGTCAAGTGAAGGGTTTGTGGCACATTTCAAAATTACATCTCCATAAAGTCAGACCATTTGTGGGATGATGTGGAAGTTGGATGTGTAAACAGGCAACAGGTTCAATGTCTTTTCTCCCCCCCCCTCCCCACCACCCCCAGGGAAGGGAGACTCCACTCCCATCCAGACTGGTTCAGTGTCCCCCCAGGTAAGGGAGACTCCACTCCCATCCCCATGCAGGTTGGCCAAATGACTGTTTAATTAGAATTAGAACATTACAGCGCAGTACAGGCCCTTCAGCCCTCGATGTTGCGCCGACCTGTGAAACCATCTGACCTACACTATTCCATTTTCATCCATATGTCTATCCAATGACCACTTAAATACCCTTAAAGTTGGCGAGTCTACTACTGTTGCAGGCAGGGCATTCCACGCCCCTACTACTCTCTGTGTAAAGAAACTACCTCTCACATCTGTCCTATATCTATCACCCCTCAACTTGAAGCTATGTCCCCTCGTGTTTGACATCACCATCCGAGGAAAAAGGCTCTCACTATCCACCCTATCTAACCCTCTGATTATCTTATATGTCTCTATTAAGTCACCTCTCCTCCTCCTTCTCTCCAACGAAAACAACCTCAAGTCCCTCAGCCTGTCCTCGTAAGACCTTCCCTCCATACCAGGCAACATCCTAGTAAATCTCCTCTGCACCCTTTCCATAGCTTCCACATCCTTCCTATAATGCGGTGACCAGAATTGCACGCAATACTCCAGGTGCGGTCTCACCAGAGTTCTGTACAGCTGCAGCATGACATCGTGACTCCGAAACTCGATCCCCCTACTAATAAAAGCTAACACACCATATGCCTTCTTAACAGCCCTATTAACCTGGGTAGCAACCTTCAGGGATTTATGCACCTGGACACCAAGATCTCTCTGTTCATCTACACTACCAAGAATCTTCCCATTAGCCCAGTACTCTGCATTCCTGTTACTCCTTCCAAAGTGAATCACCTCACACTTTTCCGCATTAAACTCCATTTGCCATCTCTCAGCCCAGCTCTGCAGCCTATCTATGTCCCTCTGTAACCTACAACATCCTTCGGCACTATCCACAACTCCACCGACCTTCGTGTCATCCGCAAATTTACTAACCCACCCTTCTACACCCTCTTCCAGGTCATTTATAAAAATGACAAACAGCAGTGGCCCCAAAACAGATCCTTGCGGTACACCACTAGAAACTAAACTCCAGGATGAACATTTGCCATCAACCACCACCCTCTGTCTTCTTTCAGCTAGCCAATTTTTGATCCAAAGCTCTAAATCACCTTCAATCCCATACTTCTGTATTTTCTGCAATAGCCTACCATGGGGAACCTTATCAAACGCCTTACTGAAATCCATATACATCACATCCACTGCTTTACCCTCACCCACCTGTTTGGTCACCTTCTCGGAAAAACTCAATACATGGAGCTGTTAAACCAGCTGATCCAAAATTCAGCCCACCCACACCTCAAGGCAAATAATGTTTGGGAATAAAATCAGCTCTGCCAACAGGACCTGGTCTATGAAGAAAAAAACTTTTTCTTCCCTAGGATTCATCCCTCAAGTAATTTACCCGACGACATTCTACACTGACTCCTGGTTAAAACACGGATTTTAAAACTTACATCTGGTTTCCAAATCCCTCCATGGCTTCGCTCCTTCCTATCTCGAATCGCCTCCAGCCCCACAATCCTCCAAGATATTGAGCATCCCCGATTTTAATCGCTCCACCATTGGTGGCCGTGCCTTCAGCTGCCTGGGCTCCGAGCTCTGGAACTCCCGCTCTAAACCTCTTTCAAGTGACTCTCTAAAACCTACCTCTTAGACCAAGGTTTTTGTCTGATCGAATATCTCACGTGGTTCAGTGTCATACTTTGGTTACAGCACAGAAAGAGACTGTTCTATGATAAAACATTCAGCCCATCATGTTAGTGCTAGTTCTCTGCAAGAGAGCAACTCATCGAGCGTCATTCCCCTGCTTTCTTCTTGTAGTTGTGCACCTTCTTCCTTTCTGATAAAGGATTCATTTCCCACTCTAAAGCCACAATTGAATCAGTCTCCACCACACTCAGGTAATACATTCCAGATCCAAGCCACTCAATACAGAGAAATGTTTGCATAAAAGCAAAAATACTGCGGCTGCTGGAAATCTGAAATAAAAACAAGAAATGCTGGAACCACTCAGCAGGTCTGGCAGCATCTGTGGAAAGAGAAGCAGAGTTAACGTTTCAGGTCAGTGACCCTTCATCGGAACTGACAAATATTAGAAAAGTCACAGGTTATAAGCAAGTGAGGTGGGGGTGGGGCAAGAGATAACAAAGGAGGTGTAGATTGGACCAGGCCACATAGCTGACCAAAAGGTCACGGAGCAAAGGCAAACAATATGTTAATGGTGTGTTGAAAGACAAAGCATTAGTGCAGATTAGGTGTTAATATACTGAATATTGAACAGCAGCAAGTGCAAACCTGAAAAAAAAACAGTGGGTAAGCAAACTGAACAGACTAAGATGAAATGAAATAAATGCAAAAAAAAAAACTGTCAAAAAGAATGTAAGAAAAAAGAAAAAATGACTAAAAATGAAAGTAAAATGGGGGGCTGTCATGCTCTGAAATTATTGAACTCAATGTTCAGTCCGGCAGGCTGTAGTGTGCCTAATCAGTAAATGAGATGCTGTTCCTCGAGCTTGCGGTGATGTTCATTGGAACACTGCAGCAATTCCAGGACAGAGATGTGAGCATGAGAGCAGGGGGGGGGGGGGGGGGGGGGGGAAATATTGAAATGGCAAGCAACCGGAAGCTCAGGGTCCTGCTTGCAGACTGAGCGGAGATGTTCGGCAAAGCGGTCACCCAGTCTGCGCTTGGTCTCCCCAATGTAGAGGAGACCACACTGTGAGCAGCGAATACAGTATACTACATTGAAAGAAGTACAAGCAAATCACTGCTTCACCTGAAAGGATTATTTGGGGCCTGGGATAGTGAGGAGAGAGGAGGTAAATGGGCAGGTATTACACCTCCTGCGATTGCAGGGGAAGGTGCCATGGGACGGGGACGAGGTGGTGGGGTTAATGGAGGAGTGGACCAGGGTGTCGCGGAGGCAACGATCCCTTCGGAATGCTGACAGGGGAAGGGAGGGGAAGATGCGACTGGTAGTGGCATCACGCTGGAGGTGGCGGAAATGGCGGAGGTTGATCCTTTGGATATGGAGGCTGATGGGGTGAAAAGTGAGGACAAGGGGAACCCTGTCACGGTTCTGGGAGGGAGGGGAAGGGGTGAGGGTAGAGGTGCGGGGAATGGGCCGGACACGGTTGAGGGCCCTGTCAACAACAGTGGGGGGAAATCCGCGGTTGAGGAAAAAGGAGGTCATATCAGAAGCACCGTCATGGAAGGTAGCATCATGATGCTAGATGAAGGTCCGGCCCATTCCCCGCACCTCTACCCTCACCCCTTCCCTTCCAGAACCGTGACAGGGTTCCCCTTGTCCTCACTTTTCACCCCATCAGCCTCCATATCCAAAGGATCATCCTCCGCCATTTCTGCCACCTCCAGCGTGATGCCACTACCAGTCGCATCTGCCCCTCCCTTCCCCTGTCAGCATTCCGAAGGGATCGTTGCCTCCGCGACACCCTGGTCCACTCCTCCATTAACCCCACCACCTCGTCCCCATCCCATGGCACCTTCCCCTGCAATCGCAGGTGGTGTAATACCTGCCCATTTACCTCCTCTCTCCTCACTATTCCAGGCCCCAAACACTCCTTTCAGGTGAAGCAGCGATTTACTTGTACTTCTTTCAATGTAGTATGCTGTATTCGCTGCTCAGTGTGGTCTCCTCTACATTGGGGAGACCAAGCGCAGACTGGGTGACCGCTTTGCGGAACATCTCCGCTCAGTCCTCAAGCAGGACCCTGAGCTTCCGGTTGCTTGCCATTTCAACACACCCCACTGCTCTCATCTCTGTCCTGGGATTGCTGCAGTGTTCCAGTGAACATCAACGCAAGCTCGAGGAACAAGCATCTCATTTACCGATTAGGCACACTACAGCCTGCCGGACTAAACATTGAGTTCAATAATTTCAGAGCATGACAGCCCCCCATTTTACTTTCATTTTTAGTCATTTTTTCTTTTTACATTCTTTTTTACAGTTTTTTTTTTGCATTTATTTCATTTCATCTTAGTCTGTTCAGTTTGCTTACCCACCCACTGTTTTTTTCAGGTTTGCACTTGCTGCTGTTCAATATTCAGTGTATTAACACCTAATCTGTACTAATGCTTTGTCTTTCAACACACCATTAACATATTGTTTGCCCTTGCTCCGTGACCTTTTGGTCAGCCACGTGGCCTGGTCCAATCTAGACCTCCTTTGTTATCTCTTGCCCCACCCCCACCTCACCTACTTATAACCTGTGACTTTTCTAATATTTGTCAGTTCTGAAGAAGGGTCACTGACCCGAAACGTTAACTCTGCTTCTCTTTCCACAGATGCTGCCAGACCTGCTGAATGGTTCCAGCATTTCTTGTTTTTATTACATAGAAATGCTTCCTCATGTAACCAATCAGCTTCCTCTGGTTCTGGATCCTTCCATCAATGGGAACACTTTCTCCACCCCACCCCCCCCCCAAATCTACTCTGTCCAAACCCCCCCATGATTTTTGAAAACCTCTTAGCAAATCTCCTCTTACCCAAGAGGAGGAAAAACAGACCCAACTTCTCCAATCTATCCATGTAACTGAAATTCCTCATCCCTGGAACCATTCGCTAATGCATTCACATCTTTCCTGAAGTATGGTGCCCAGAACTGGACAACACTTCAGTTGAGGTTTCATACAGGTTTATCATGATGTCCTTGTTTTCGAAGCCCCTATTAATAAAGCCCAGGATACTGTCTGCTTTATTAACCACTTTCTCAACCTGTCCTGCCACCTTCAATGACTTATGCACATATACACGCAGGTCCCTCTGCTCCTGCACCCTCTTTACCATTGTATCCTTTATTTTATATTGTCTCTCCATGTTCTTCCTACCAAAATGCACATTCCCGTAAAGTGTTTTGGGATGTTTTATTACATTAATAAAAGGTGCTATATAAATACAAATTGTTGTAGAGTGTGTAATGAAAAAGATTCTTGCCTCCAGATTGAAGGGGAGATACTCAGCAGAGAATTCACTCTTCAACTCCCAGAAGGAGCCCTCATCTCTGCCGAAACTCAGACGTCTCCTTGGAGTCTCCGAGCAGCTCGATGTTGCTCTTGCATCGTTCCTGATGTGGATTGGGATCTTGCTGCTTGGCAGGGTGTGTACGGGTCGATACGAGATACCCCTGATCCATTGAACCATGGCGGCCAGTGACTGGTCCAGTGTGGAACTCGGTGACATGCTGTCATCGAACACTTGATCCTCACTCTCTCTGTCGGAGCTCAGGCCTGCACCGAGTGAGGAGACAGACAGCGAGCGGGAGCTGGGGTCAGGGCCGTCAGTGTAGAGTGACTGCACAGAGCTGCAGCTGGAGGCCCTCTGCTCCGGGGCCCGAAGCCAGTCTAGGGGCATGCTTTGTGACTTCTTCTTTGACAGCTGGAAGAGGTGCCCCTTGGCCAGGGCACGTGCCAGTCGTCGTGGGATCTTGCACACTGATTCATAGGTGGAGTCCGACACTCGTATGGCACTGCACCCAGAGCAGTTCTTGTGCTGGCACACGCATGGGTTCAAGTCACTCCTGCTATGTTCTGACCAACACTCGTACTCTGACATGACCAAGTCATCCTGGAGCAGTGCGTTATACTGGACACGAGGGAGGTTGGCACTGTCCGACGTGATGTCCTGCTCTTTGGCAGAAGGGTGTTGCTGCTTATGGTGGTAAGACAGGCACTGGACCAGTCTATCCTTCTCCATAAGAAGGCGCTGGATCTTCTCAATGGAGAGGGCCTGGACACGGGCAATGACAGTGTCAAAGCGGTAGACCCTCTCCAGCGAGAAGGCACACTTGCCACACAGGAACTCGCTTTCACCATCGCGGGTGACCTGCTGCCCCAGAACGTGTGAGAGAACCACCTGCAGGTTGACCGCGGTCCGTGTATTGAAGATCCATCGCCGCTGAGTTCCCTTCAGCTCCGAGGCACAGACACGGCACTGCTCCTTCATCCTGATAAACACATCACATTCAGACACGGAGCAGTGAGAAACTGAGCCAAGTCCGTCTAATCACAGAGATTCAGCGTCATCAGCCTGAGATGGGAGAGAGGATAAAGAGGAATTAAAAATCAACGCAAAGCCTCACGTTCAGAAATAGATAAAACAATGTTGAGAAATAATTGGCTGGTGACCCCTCTCCTGATTCAACTTGACCCCAATCTGGAATTCAAAACTAGTTTCATTAAGCTATTAAACTGATTGTTGTAAAAATCATCTGGATCACCAATATCTTCGAGGGAAGGAAATCTGCCATTCTTACCCGGTCTGGCCTACATGTGACTCCAGACCCACAGCAATGCAGTTGACTCTTAACTGCCCTCTGAAATGGCCTAGCAAGACACTCATTTCGAGGGCAACAAATGCCAGTCTTAGAATTAGAATTAGAATATTACAGCGCAGTACAGGCCCTTCGGCCCTCGATGTTGCGCCGATCATCTGACCTACACTATTCCATTTACATCCATATGTCTATCCAATGACCACTTAAATGCCCTTAAAGTTGGCGAGTCTACTACTGTTGCAGGCAGGGCGTTCCACGCCCCTACTACTCTCTGCGTAAAGAAACTACCTCTGACATCTGTCCTATATCTTTCACCCCTCAACTTAAAGCTATGTCCCCTCGTGTTTGCCATCCTCATCCGAGGAAAAAGACTCTCACTTGCCAGTGATGCCCACATCACAAGAATTAAAAAAAAAAAATCCATGTTCCCCCCCCCCAGTATAAAACTTTCTCAGTGGGGTTATTGGATGGTCTTGAGGAATTAGACCTTTGGTTGTTTCTAACTGTTATCGCTCCTCTTGTCACCACACAACTCAAAAAGAAATTCACTTTTTACAAGCCCAGGACATCCCAAAGTGCTTTGCACCCAATCACCTCTTGAAATGTGGCGACAGTTATAACATGGCAGCTGGATTTCACACAAGCAGTGAGAGTGATGTTGGTTTGAGGAACAAATATATTTCATCGCCTCATCCAAAAGACGGCACCTCTGACAGTGCAGCACTCACAGCTGAGATTACGAGAAAGTCTCTTAAATCCACAATCTCTGATTTGAGGAATAGCGTTACCACTGGAGCTACGTGAACACCCAACACAGTACAGGAGGAGAGAGATGGGACCTTCCTGGACTGCAGTTCAGTAACATACAATGAGTGAGCTTTGAACAAAAATAAAAAATTTACACAAGCACCTTAATCATCCTGATCATAATCTGCAACGTCTGAAAATCATCAACTAATTTTTGTTTATAGTTTGAGACTTCAACTAAAACATCCAGCTCTGGTTTTTTTTTTAAAAAAGGCATGTAGTACAAAGGGCACACCTGCACAGTGCCACCCATGTTGGCAGGAAGCACTGAACCAGGTTGTTTGCCATTATATTCCTTCTCCCACCAGGGCACAGCCCTGCCCAGTGGTTACCCCCCTGCTCCAGGAACATTATAGCCAGTCTGACTCACAAGCAGTTATCAGTTTACAACCTGCTATCCCATTCCAAACAGAGGCCAGAAATCAGGCGGATTAAATAAACCACTGGTTCTAGATAGAGGGCAGGCCACCTCGATGTAATTAGGGGTGGGAAATAAATACCAGCCTTACTGACAATGCCCTCAGGTCAAGAAAGGCTATCAATAAAATTCAACTGATACAGTGTTGATTTTCCAACCAGTGGGAACATCACAGCCAGAAGCACCCAGGACTGTGCTCTGGGTGGGTATAAAATAGGGACTCGTTGCTGTCTGGTCTTCCTTGGTCCTGTTCAACCAGTGGGATCATTCTATCATTAAAAAGCTGAAGGCAGTGGTAGAACAGACACATGCTGCTCTTTGCAGTGTGTATAGGCTTTCGCTCAAACTAAAGACAGGTCCAAAAGGGAAAGGTCATAGTTTTGCTGAAGCTGTGACTCTCTACATCAGTTACTCAAATCGCGCCACAAATCCTCTTTCCCCACCCATCTTCCTTATTGATTGGACCGCACAGAGATGCCTGCAGCCTTCCTTGGGACTGTAAGCACTGACACTGCATTTCCATCAGGAATTAAACAGGAGCTCCTAACACAAACCCTGCACAGATTATAAATCAGAAGCTCACAGTATAGGAGGTTATTCAGCCTTGGGGACGGGAGTTGGTGGGGGTGGGGGGGGGGGGGGGGGGGGGGGTGGAAATCTCTGCTGGCTTTTTGAAAGAGCTGTTCAGTTTAGTTTCACACCCCAACTCCCCATTACCCTGTAAATTAGTTCTTTCAAGTACATGTGTAATTGCTTTTTCAAATTGTCTATGGAATGCGATCCCACTGCCTTTTCCAGGAGTGGATTCCAGACCATTACAACCCACCTGAAAGACCAAAATCTCATTTCCTCTCTAGTTCTCCTATTTTAAATCCATGTCCTCTAGTTACTGACCCACTTGCCAGTGGAAAACAGTTTCTCCTCTACTCATTCAAACAAAACCCCTCAAATTTAATTAAATCTCCCTTTAACCTTCTATGCTCAAAAGGAGAACAATCCCAGTTTCTCCATATAACTGCACTCCCTCATCTTGGGTAAATCGCCCCTCTACCCTCTCCAACCTTCAAGAGTGTCGTGTCCAAAATTGGACACAAAACTCCAGCCAAGGATGAACCAAATAATTTGTTTAACAGGGCTGTCTGGTTTTTGTATTCACTGCCCCCATTTACAAAACCAAGTATCCATAAACCTTTTTCCTTAACCTGCAAAAAAAGTTGTGAAAATATGCATCATTAGGGTCGCTCGGCACTTGATTCCCTTGAAGTAAATATTTAAATGTTACTGTCTTGTTCTGTTATTTCTCCCAAAAGTGCATTGGACCAGTCTGCTTGTGCTGTGAATACGATTTAATACTTACATGTAAATTTATATAGAGGCAAGTCAGTCTTTCTTTACACTTCTCCATTAAATTGCATCCACATATCACCCTGAATTTCACTGCAGCTCAGACAACATCTCAAGATACTCGACACCATCCAGGACAAAGCTGCCCGCTTGATTGGCACCCCATCCACAAACATTCACTCCCTCCACCACCGACGCACAGTGGCAGCAGTGTGTACCATCGACAAGATGCACTGCAGCAATGCACCAAGGCTCCTTAGTCAGCACCTTCTAAACCAGTGACCTCTACCAACTAGAAGGACAAGGGCAGCAAATACATGGGAACATCACCACCTCCAAGTTCCCCTCCAAGTCACACACCATCCTGACTTGGAACTATGTCACCATTCCTTCACTGTCGCTGGGTTAAAATCCTGGAACTCCCTTCCTAACAGTACTGTGGGTGTACCTACCCCACATGGACTGCTGTGGTTCAAAAAGGCAGCTCACCACCACCTTCTCAAGGGCAATTAGGGATGGGTAATAAATGCTGGCCTGGCCAGCGACACCCTCATCCCATGAATGAATAAAAAAAAAATGCAGTTAGAAGCAGATACCTGTATACTCTGTTCAACTACCAGCCACACAGTTACAATAACATACATTTATATAGTACCTTTAATGTAATAAGACACCCCAAGGTGCTTCACAGTAGCATTATAAAACACAGCATGACACCAACCACAGAAGGAGATATTAAGTCAGATAGTCAAAGAGATAGGTTTTAACAAGTACCTTTAAAAAGGAGGAAAGTGAGATGGAGAGGTGTAGGGAGGGGATTCCAGAGCTCAGGGCCTAGGCAACGGAATGCACAGCAATTAAAATCAGGGATGCTCGAGAGGCCAGAATTAGAGAAGCACAGATATCTGAGGCTTGTGGGTCTGGAGGAGATTAGAGAGATAGGCAGGGGCGAGACCATGGAGGGATTTGAAAACAAGGATAGAATTTCAAAATAAAGACATTGCTTGACCAGGGGCCAGTGTAGGTCAGTGAATACAGGGGGTGAGCAGGGGGGAAAACGAGACTTGGTGTGTGTTAATGTAAGTCAGCGAGTACAGGGGGGTGATAGGGGAATGGGACTTGGAGAGAGTTAGGACACTGACAGCAGAGTTTGAATGTAACAAAGGCATAAATGAGTTTGAGCAGCAGATGAGCTGAGACAGGACAAAGTCAGGCAATGTTAGAGGTGGAAATAGGCATCCTTAGTGATGGCACGGGTATGAGGTCGGAAACTCATCTCAGGGTCAAATGTGACACTGAGGTTGCAAACAGACTGATTTAGTCTCAGTGCTGCTAGGGAGAATCAGTAGCGAGGGAATAGAGTTTGGAGCAGAAACTGAAAGCAATGGCTCGAGTCTTCCCAATATTTAATTGAAGGAAATTTCTCCTCCTCTAGTCCTGGATGTCAGATAAACAGTCTGATAATTTAGCAACAGTGGAGGAGTTGAGAGAGGTGATGGTGAGGTAGAGCTGGGTGTCGTCAGCTTACACGTGTAAACTGATGCCGTGCTTTGAGATGATGTCACCAAGAGACAGCATGTAGATGAGAAATAGGAGGGCCCAAGGATAGATCCTGGGGGGTGGGGAACACCAGAAGTAACAAGCCACATTTAAACAAGGATAACCTGAGAACTCTCAAATGTCTGTTTATTTATTAATAAATGTTTAATGAATATACACACATATTGGTATGCTGATACCTTACAGTGTAGCTATATTTTACTGCTGCTGAGATCAGAGAGCCACTGACTGCAGCGATTACAGATTGTATTGAAGGAAACTGATCTCCCTTGCAATGTTAGTATTTTTTGGTGCTGTTTGAAACTGTTCGGCAATGTAATTTTTACAGATTTTTATGAATAAAGTATATTTTGGAAATAAAAAAAGAGAAATGAGAATTAGGAGTACAAAAATTAAGTGGAAAAAAAGTTAACAGTCAGCAGAAAGAGGGAGAATAGGATAGCAAACAAACAGAGACAGATATGGAAACCAAGAATAGGCAGGTAATCTAATCAATTTGGATGTGATTAAAGATGGCTAAACTCTTCAGGGGGAAGATAATTTCTTCATCGTACAATGGCTGCATTGATAACAGTCACAAAAAAAAAAAAATCAGAGCAAACAGGGACATTGTGTGCACAGCATTTCTTTAATTGGACAATATGATGAGTGCAAGTCTATGAATGAAAACCAGAAAAGTTCACCAGTTCATTTCTAGAGAATGAAAAGTTGAATTTTCTCAATTCTTCTATGAGAGGGGGTTAGCAAAGGGTTCAGGCAGTTTTCATTTACACTTACTCCCAAGGCACAAGAACCCTCAATTATACCTGAAGCATTACTGCTCAGATACTGTGTGTGTTTTAACACTTGCTTGGTGGGGGCAGGAACCTTCATTGTGCTGGCTGGTTACAGAGGCCTGGCCACAGGTTCGATAGTCATACTGGGTCAGAGACTGACTGGTGCAAAGGGAAATTTCCTCATTTCCACACACCATACCTTAAAATTCACCAGAGATTAATGATCCCCTGTGGAGGAGATACCCAATTTCACAATTCAGCCAAAGCACAATTATTTTTTTAAAAAAGGACAGAGCTTCCCTCACTGACTGCAGCCTCCTTTCACACTCAAAACAATTCCAAATATACTTTACTGTCAGTCTGGTTAAGTTCCACTCTGGATAGTCTGTAACCGGTTTAAATTCACTTCACGTGACGTGCCATTGGCATTTGTTGTCTATCCCCAATTATCCCGGAGAAGGTGTTAGTGAGCCGCCTTCTTGAATATTTCAGCCCATGCAGCTTTTATCGTTCAGACTATTTCCCCCACCGATATCAACTTACCGCCTCCACGTAGGGGAAACTGACTCCGGATTAAGTTTACATTAAAACTCCCATCAACTTCAAATTTAGTTGCTTCTTCTGACCAATCCGAAACGTTTCTCACACAGCAAAGTTCACTGACCGGAGTTACTTATAATAATACCTTTTGACTCCTCAGCCCGAGTGCAGCTTGTTAAAGCATCTCCCCCGAAACAGCTAAACTGGCTCCAAGCTCGGTTAAACCAACACACTACACTTCCTACAACACCCACACACACCAGCCCCAAGGCTAGGGAGGGTTCACTTTATCCTGTGTTACCTGCCCAGCCGTTCATGGACTCGACCACACTGAAGGAAGAGTGTTCCTGCCCAACACAATGCTTGCATTTTTGATTTTATGCCGCAGGGACAACAATTGTTTGTCTTTACAGGCCGTGAGACCGATAATCCTGCACAGGTCACACTCAGAGGTCACTCTGAAAGTTGAATGAGAATATTTGTGACCAAGTGTTATTCAAAACCTCCCTGTTCTTTTTTTTTGTTGCAGTATTCCTTTGGCACAGCCCAGGCTTGTTTAAACACTGACAGATAGATAAAGGCATGACTCACCATTTCACCACCTCGACAGGTTAACGCTTTCAACACAGCCCATTGTTTCTCAAAACAAAGGCTTCTATTCTCTGTGGGTTCATCTATCGCCCGAGGTGGGATTGAGGTGTACAGATTTCTGGCTGGGTCTAAGTTGAGTTGGCTGGTTGGCAATGGAGGTAATGAGCTGTAATGCTGTAACTGGACTCCAAGTAAGGCAGAGGGTAAGTAAAATCAGCTTTTTATTCTGAATGGTGAGCCAGTGACTTCGGCTGGAACGTTGCTCTGTGTGTGTCTGTGTGTGTGTGTGTATGAGGGTTGCCACCTCCAGTATCACAGTAATCCTCCCTTTGATCGCCCAACATATCCATTGCTCCTGGCAATGGGTCAATAATGGCGGTTGGAATGCCCACAATCCTCCGCGATGCTGAAAGTGCTCTATCTGTCAAGTGGCAACCGGTTCGAGTGCGCATGCACCAGCTTCCCAAACTCGAATCATCAAAATCCAGTAAAAATGGAACTCAGGTACCAATTGGAGAGAGTTGCAATGGCTAATCCAGCAAGCTGTAAGGAAACAAAAATAACTTGTATTTATATAGTGGCTATTAGTGTAGATGTAGAAAGGGACCTGGGAGTCCTTGTCAATAAGTCACTTAAAGCTAACATGCAGGTGCAGCATGCAATAGGAAGGCTAATGGTATATTAGCCTTTATCACAAGAGGATTTGAGTACAGGAGTAGTGCAGTCTTGCTTCAATTGTATAGAACCTTGGTTACACTGCACCTGGAGTACTGTGTGCAGTTTTGGTCCCCTTACCTTAGGAAGGATATTATTGCCATAGAGGGAGTGCAACGAAGGTTCATCAGACTTGTTCCCGAGATGGTGGGACTGTCCTGTGAAGAGAGATTGGGGAAACTGGACCTGTATTCTCTAGAGTTTCCCAGAATGAGAGGTAATCTCATTGAAACGACAAAATACTTAAGGGATAGACAGGGTAGATGCAGGAAAATGTTTCCCTGGTTGGGGAGTCTAGAACGAGGGGACACAATTTCAAAATAAGGGGGAAGCCACTTAGGACTGAGATGAGGAGAAATTTCTTTACTCAGAGGGTTGTGAATCTTTGGAATTCTCTATCCCAGAGGGCTGTGGAAGCTCAGTTATTGAGTCTGTTTAAAGCAGAGATTGACAGATTTCTAAATAGCAATGACATAAAGGGATGTGGGGATAGTGTGGGGAAAAGGGCATTGAAGTGGATGATCAGCCCTGATCATATTGAATGGCGGGGCAGACTCGATGGGCTCAATGGCCTACTCCTGCTCCTGTGTTCCTGAGGCTGTGATGTGGGACTGAAATGGACAGCTCTTCCACAAAGCTGGCACAGGCTCAATGGGCCGAATGGCCTACTGCTGTTCCTGTGTTCTGATCATGACCTCAGGACATGACAAAATGCCAATGGGAAGAATTTCAGACACACGGAGAATACTCCATTATTATTAGCTTTGCAAATTCCCAGTTGATTTTCAACTTGTTGCTTTGCATTGCGAAGCTTTGTGAAATTTCGAACTTTCAGTAAGAATGCGGTTTAACATCCACACAAATCATTGAAGGTGGCTGTTTAGGTTCAGAAAGCTGTTTCAATAAAAAGCATTCTGATATTTTTTGATTTTATGAATACAGTACGGAAGTGACAAGGTTATGTTAAACTTTTATAAATCATCAGTTAGGTCTCAGCTGTGAGTATTGTCTTCAGTTCAGAGCACCACCTGACTTTAGGATAATGTCAGTGCCTTGGAGAGAATGTAGAAGAGATTTACTGGAATGGTGCCAGAGATAGGGAATGCGGTGATGTGGAGAGACTGGAGAAGCTGGGATTGTTCTCCTTACAGCAGAGAAGTTTAAGAGGAGATTTGATAGAGGTGTTCAAATCATGAGTGGTTTGATAAAGTAAATAAGGAGAAACTGGGCCCCTCCCCCAGTCAGGTTTCACGGGGTGGGAGAGGACCGCCACGCACCCCGATGCTGGGAAGACTCGGCCCAATACTACCGGCTGCAGCAAGGCCTCGTGACGGCTCCCCCTCCCCCCGTCACTCAGTGACGGAACCCCAATATGAATATTTAAACAAATACAAATGATTGAATTAATGAAGCTCACATTACCTCCTGATATCCCGCTATGATCTTCAACCTGGAGGCCCACACTCCCAGGACTTTGGATCCCTGTCTGGGTAAACGAGGTGCAACACTGGTGGGGAGGGGGGTGAAGAAGGTAAGTTTATCAGTGCGGGGGTGGGGGGAGAGTCGGGGAACAGGGTCAAACTAGCATCATGGAAATAGAGGATGGTGGGAAGGGTTGTAGGTGAAAGGAAGGTCAGATGGTAAAGGTACGTGTTCTGGGGGGAGGGAAAATAATTAATGTAATTGTGATTGCGGGTGCGAGAGTGGCAAAAGAGATGTGTTTATTTATTTTAAGCCAAGTTACCTTTAAATATTTAAATTAGTCGGTCGGGCGGATAGCCCTTTATAAATGGCGTCAGCTCCTGCACACAGGCAGCTGACGTCATTGCCAGGGACGGAGACCCCGACCCCGCCACGTGGTGCAGTGGGGGGGGGGGGGTGTGGTGACCCACCCCAGCTATTTAAATGAGCCAACGAATGGAAGATTGCGGCAGATTTATGGCGTGTGGTCCACACGGGTGGTTGCTGAGATTGGCGGCGAGTTTCTAAAACCCAGGCCATTATTTCCAGTGACAGAAGGGTCAGTGACCAAAGGATAAAGATTTAAGATAAAAGAGGAAGGTGTCATAGAGTCAGAACAGCACAGAAGGAGGCCATTCAGCCCATCAAGTCCATTCCGGCACTCTTCAGGGCAATCCAAGCATTCCCACTCCCCAGCTCGATTCCCGTAGCTCTGCAAGTTTTTTTTTGCCCTCCGGGTCTGCTCTGCCATTTGATAAGACCATAACTAATCCAATTGTGGCCTCAACTCTACTTTCCTGTCTACCCCTCGTACCCTTTGGCTCCCTTGTCAATCATGAATCTATCTAACTCAGCCTTGAATATATTCAATGACCCAGCCTCCACTGCTCTCTGCGGAAGAGAATTCCACAGTCTAACGACCCTCTGAGAGAAAAAGTTTTCCTCATCTCCGTCTTAAATGGGAGATTCATTATCTTTAAACTTTGTCCCCTGGTTGTAGTCTGTCTCTCTGTTAAGTGGAAACATGCTCTCAGCATCCACCCTGCCAGGTCCCCTCAAGATGTGATTGCGCTGGAGAGGGTGCAGAGGAGAGTCACCAGGATGATATGTTTCAACAAGATCTCCTCTCATTCATCTAAACCCCAATGGGAAAGGCCCATCCTGTTCAACCTTTCTTCAGAAGATAACATCTTCATCTCAGGGATCAGTCGAGCGAACCTTCTCTGAACTGCTTCCAATGCAATTATATCCTTTCTTAAGTAAGGAGACCAAAACTGTACACAGTACTCCAGATGTGGTCTCACCAACACCCGGTTCAACTGGAGCAAAACCGCTCTACTTTTACGTTCCATTCCCCTTGCAATAAATGCTAACATTCCATTTGCCTTCCTAACCACTTGCTGTACCTGCATGCTAACTTTTTGTGATTCATGTACCAGGACACCCAGATCCCTCTGCACTGCAGAGATCTGCAATCACTTTCCATTTGTTTTTTGTGAATAGATAGCGTTTTCCAGTGGCATTCCACAGGACTCATAGAGTCATAGAGTTATACAGCACAGAACAGGCCCTTTGGCCCATCGTGTCTGTGCCAGCCATCCAGCACCCAACTATTCTAATCATATATTCCTGCACTTGTCCTGTAGACTTGTATGCTATGGCGTTTCAAGTGCTCATCTAAATATTTCTTAAATGTTGTGAGGGTTCCTGCCTCTACCACCTCTTCAGGCAGTGCGTTCCAAATTCCAACCACCCGCTGGGTGAAAGATTCTTTCCTCAAATCCCCTCTAAACCTCCTGCCCCTTACCTTAAATCGATGCCCCCTGGTTATTGACCCCTCCGCTAAGTGAAAAGGTTTCTTCCTATCTCACTTATCAATGCTCCTCATAATCTTGTATACCTCAATCATGTAACCCCTCAGCCTTCTCTGCTCTAAGGAAAACAACCCTATCCTTTTCAGTCTGTCTTCATAGCTGAAATGCTCCAGCCCAGGCAACATCCTGGTGAATCTCCTCTGCACCCTCTCCAGTTCAATCACATCCTTCCTATAGTGTGGTGCCCAGAACTGTACACAGTACTCCAGCTGTGGCCTAACTAATGTTTTATACAGCTCCATCATAACCTCCCTGCTCTTATATTCCATGCCTCAGCTAATGAAACCAAGTATCCCATTTGCCTTCCTAACCATCTTATCTACCTGTGCTGCTGCCTTCAGTGATCTATGGACAAGTACACCAAGGTCTCTCTGACCTTCTGTACTTCCTAGGGTCCTGCCATCCATTGTATATTCCCTTGCCTTGTTAGTGCTCCCAAAATACATCACCTCACACTTCTCAGGATTAAATTCCATTTGCCACTGCTCCGCCCATCTTACCAGCCCATCTATATCTCCCTGTAATCTAAGGCTTTCCTCACTATTTACAACACCACCAATTTTCCTGTCATCTGCGAACTTACCGATCATACCTCCTATATTCACGTCTAAATCATTAATGTACACTACAAACAACAAGGGTCCCAGCACCGATCCCTGCAGTGCACCACTGGTCACAGGCTGCCAATCGCAAAAACAGCCCTTCACCATTACCCTCTGCCTTCTGCCACTAAGCCAATTTTTGGATCCACTTTGCCAAATTGCCCTGGATCACATGGGCTCTTACCTTCTTTACCAATTTCCCATGTGGGACCTTATCAAAAGCCTGACTGAAGTCTATGTAGACTACATCAACTGCTTTACCCTCATTGACACATCTAGTCACCGCCTCGAAAAATTCAATCAAGTTAGTTAGACACGATCTCCCCCTGACAAAGCCATGCTGACTATCCCTGATTAATCCCTGCCTCTCCGAGTGGAGATTAATGCTGTCCCTCAGAATTTTTTCCAATCGTTTCCCAACCACTGATGTTAGACTCACTGGCCTGTAATTACCTGGTTTATCCCTGCTGGCCTTCTTGAATAATGGTACCACATTCGCGGTCCTCCAATCCTCTGGTACCTCTCCTATGGCCAGAGAGGATTTGAAAATTTGTGTCAGAGCCCCTGCTATCTCCTCCTTTGTCTCACGTAACAGCCTGGGGTACATCCAATCTGGGCCTGGGGATTTATCCACTTTTAAGCCCGCTAAAATTGATAATACTTCCTCCCTTTCAATGCTAATATGTTCAAGTATATCACAATCCCCCTCCCTGATCTCTACACCTACATCGTCCTTCTCCACAGTGAACACAGATGAAAAGTAATCATTTAAAACCTCACCTATGTCCTCCGGCTCCACACACAGATTGCCACGTTGATCCCTAATGGGCCCTACTCTTTCCCTGGTTATCCTCTTGCCCTTAATATACCTATAAAATGCCTTAGGATTTTCCTGTATCTTGCCCGCCAGTGTTTTTTCATGTCCCCTCTTTGCTCTCCTAATTACTTTTCTGAGTGCCACCCTACACTTTCTATACTCCTCTCGTGCCTCCGCTGTTTTCAGCACTCTGGATCTGCCATAAGCCTCCTTTTTTTTCCTGATCCAATCCTCTATATCCCTTGACATCCAGGGTTCCCTGGACTTGTTGGTCCTACCCTTCACTTTAATGGGTACATGTTGGCTCTGAACTCTCACTATTTCCTCTTTGAATGACTCCCACTGGTCTGATGTAGACTTTCCTACAAGTAGCTGCTCCCAGTCCACTTTGGCCAGATCCTGTTTTATCCTATTGAAATCGGCCTTCCCCCAATTCAGTACATTTATTTCTAGTCCATCTTTGTCCTTTTCCATAACTACCTTAAATCTTACAGAGTTATGATCACTATCCCCAAAATGCACCCCCACTGACACTTCTACCACTTGTCCGGCTTCATTCCCTAGGATTAGGTCCAGTACTGCCCCTTCTCTTGTAGGACTTTCTACATACTGGCTCAAAAAGCTCTCCTGTATGCATTTTAAGAATTCCATCCCCTTTAAGCCTTTTGCACTAAGACTATCCCAGTTGATATTGGGGAAGTTGAAATCCCCGACTATTATTACCCTATTATTTTTACACCTCTCTGAAATTTGCCTGCATATCTGCTCCTCTATCTCTCCTTGACTGTTTGGAGGCCTGCAGTACACACCCAACCAAGTGATTGCCCCCTTTTTGTTTTTAGTTCTACCTATATGGCCTCATTTGAGGAACCTTCTAAGATATCATCCCTCCTTACTGCAGTAATTGACTCCTTGATCAACAGTGCAATACCACCTCCTCTTTTACCCCTTCCCTTATCACGCCTGAAGCTTCTATACCCTGGAATATTGAGTTGCCAGTCCTGCCCCTCCCTCAGCCATGTCTCTGTGATAGCAATAATATCATAATCCCATGTGCTAATCAATGCCCTCAATTCATCTGCCTTATTAGTCAGATTCCTTGCATTGAAATAGATGCAATCCAACCATGCATTTTTTACTTGTGCCTTAACAGGTCTATATTTGCTCTGCCTTCCAGACAGACTCACTTTCTGTTCTATATTACACCCTACTGTAACTCCACTTTGTATCCCATCCCCCTGCCAAATTAGTTTAAACCCCCCCCCCCCCAACAGCACTAGCAAACCTCCCAGCAAGGATGTTGGTCCCGTTCCGGTTCAGGTGCAACCCGTCCAACTGTACAGGTCCCACCTTTGCCAGAAACAGACCCAGTGATCCAGGAACCTAAAGCCTTCCCTCCTGCACCATCCCTTTAGCCACGCATTCATCTGCTCTATCCTCCTATTTCTAAACTCACGAGCACGTGGCAACAGGAGTAATCCAGAGATTACAACCTTAGAGGTCCTGCTTTTTAATCTGCTACCTAGCTCCCTAAATTCTTGTTGCAGGAGTTCATCCCTCTTTCCACTATTTCGTTGGTACCAATGTGTGCCACGACCTCTGATTTCACCCTCTCCCTTCAGAATGTCCTGCAGCCGCTCCGTGACATCCTTGACTCGAGCACCAGGGAGGTAACATACCATCCTGGAGTCACGTTTGTGGCCACAGAAACACCTATCTGTACCCCTTACGATAGAATCCCCTATCACTATTGCTCTTCCACTCCTTTTTCATCCCTTCTGTGCAGCAGAGCCATCCTTGATGCCATGGACCTGGCTGTTGCTGCTTTCCCCTAGGAGGTCATTCCCCCCCAACAGTATCCAAAGCGGTATATCTGTTTGAGAGGAGGATGGCCACAGGGGACTCCTGCACTACCTGCCTGCGCCTACTACTCCACCTGGTCACCCATCTCTTTTCTGCCTGTGCAGCCATTACCTGCGGTGTGACCACCTCGCTAAACGTGCTATCCACAATGTCCTCAGCATTGCAGATGCTCCACAGTGAATCCACCCGCAGCTCCAGCTCCATAATGTGGGTAGCCAGTAGCTGCAGATGGATACACTTCCTGCACACATGGTCACCAGGGACACTGGAAGCGTCCCTGATTTCCCACTTGGTGCAGGAAAAGCATATCACGGGGCTGAGCTCTCCTGCCATGACTTACCCTTAGGTTAATTAGTTACTCCCTTTAAAAAATACTAATTACAGTCGGTGTCTTGTTCTACTCCAAACACTACACAGTACAATCCAAAGTCCTGAATAAATTACACTAATTTAAAATAATAAATTTAAAAATACCCTTCAGTACTACTCACCTTTATCACTTGAAGTATTTTTAAAAAAAACTTTCCCTTTTTTTAAGCAATTTAAATGCACTAACAGCTGTTACTTACCCAACCAATCACCTTGCAGAATTCCCGTGATGTCACTGTAAGTTTTTTTTCCTCTTTTCAAGTCTCAGCGCGCGCCGAGAGACACAGGGAGTAGAATAATTGTAATTGTAGAGTAATTGTAATTATCTGTCGCTCCAGATCAGCTTCCTCACAGGTCCACCAGCCACTGCTCCGGATCAGCTTCCTCACAGGTCCGCCAGCCTCCGCTCCAGATCAGCTTCCTCACAGGTCCGCCAGCCTCCGCTCCAGATCAGCTTCCTCACAGGTCCGCCAGCCCCCGCTCTGGATCAGCTTCCTCGCAGGTCCGCCAGCCGTTACTCCAGATCAGCTTCCTCGCAGGTCCACCAGCTGTCACTCCAGATCAGCTTCCTCGCAGGTCCACCAGCTGTCACTCCAGATCAGCTTCCTCGTAGGTCTGCCAGCCACTGCTCCAGATCAGCTTCCTCGCAGGTCCGCCAGCCGTTACTCCGGATCAGCTTCCTCGCATGTCCACCAGCTGTTACTCCAGATCAGCTTCCTCACAGGTCCACCAGCCGCCTCTCCGGATTAGCTTCCTCGCAGGTCCACCAGCTGTTACTCCAGATCAGCTTCCTCGCAGGTCCGCCAGCCGTTACTCCAGATCAGCTTCCTCGCAGGTCCACCAGCTGTCACTCCAGGTCAGCTTCCTCGCAGGTCCGCCAGCCGTTACTCCGGATCAGCTTCCTCGCAGGTCCACCAGCTGTCACTCCAGATCAGCTTCCTCGTAGGTCTGCCAGCCACTGCTCCAGATCAGCTTCCTCGCAGGTCCACCAGCTGTCACTCCAGATCAGCTTCCTTGTAGGTCTGCCAGCCACTGCTCCAGATCAGCTTCCTCGCAGGTCCACCAGCTGTCACTCCAGATCAGCTTCCTCGCAGGTCCGCCAGCCGTTACTCCAGATCAGCCTCCTTGCAGGTCTTCCAGCCGCTGCTCCGGATCAGCTTCCTCGCAGGTCTGCCAGCCGCCACTCCGGATCAGCTTCTCGCAGGTTCACCAGCCGTCACTCCGGATCAGCTTCCTCGCAGGTCCGCCAGCCACCGCTCCGGATCAGCTTCCTCGCAGGTCCGCCAGCCGTCACTCCAGATCAGCTTCCTCGCAGGTCCGCCAGCCGTCACTCCAGATCAGCTTCCTTGCAGGTCTGCCAGCCGCCGCTCTGCTCCCAGCTAAGTGTTGGGTCACTTGCTGTTTGTGGTATACATAAATGATTTGGACTTAAATGTGGGAGGCATGATTGGGAAATTTGCTGATGACACCAAAATTGGCCGTGTAGTTGACAGTGAAGAGGACAGCCGTAGGCGCCAGAAGGATATCAATAGTTTGGCTGAGTGAGCGGAAAAGCGGCAAATGGAATTCAATCCAGATAAGTGCGAGGTGATGCATTTGGGGAGGGCAAATAAAGTGAGGGAAGACACAATAAACGGGAGGATATTGAGAGAGATAGAAGAAGTGAGAGACCTTGGACTGTATGTCCACAGATCCCTGAAGGTGACAGGTGGATAGAGTGGTGAAGAAGGCAGATGGAATGCTTTCCTTTATTGTCTGACGTACAGAATACTAAAGCAGGGATGTAATGCTGAAACTGTATAAAATGCTGGTTAGGCCACAGCTGGAGTATTGCGTACAGTTCTGGTCACCACATTACAGGAAGGACATAATTGCTCTGGAGAGAGTACAGAGGAGATTTACAAGAATGTTACCAGGGCTTGAAAGTTGCAGCTATGAGGAGTGATTGGATAGGGTAGGGTTGTTTTCCCTGGAACAGAGGAGGCTGAGGGGTGACTTAATTGAGGTGTACAAAATTATAAGGGGCCTCGATTGAGTGGACAGGAACGACCTGTTTCCCTAGCAGAGAGGTCAGTTACCAGGGGGCACAGATTTAAGGTGATTGGTAGAAGGATTAGAGGGGACATGAGGAAAACCTTTTCACCCAGAGGGTGGTGGGAGTCTGGAATTCACTGCCAGAAATGGTGGTGGAGGCAGAAACCCTCAATTCTTTTAAAAGGTACCTGGACATGCACCTGAAGTGCTGTCACCGGCAAGGCTATGGACCAGGTGCTGGAAGGTGAGATTAGATTGGACGGACAGTCTTTCGGCCAGCACAGATACGACGGGCTGAATGGTCTCCTCCTGTGCCATAATTTCTCTCTGGTTTTATGGTTGTATATTTAAATAATACACTTCTTTTCTATTCTTCCTCTCAAAGTAGACAATTTCATCTGGTTCATTAATATCCTCTAGGGAAAGAAATCTGCCGTCCTTACCTGGTCTGGCCTACACGTGACTCCAGACCCACAGCAATGTGGTTGACTCTTAACTGCCCTCTGAAATGGTCTAGCAAGCCACTCAGTTCAAGGGCAATTAGGGATGGGCAACAAATGCTGGCCTAGCCAGTGACACCCACATCCCATGAAAGAATTTTTTAAAATGTCCTGCCACCTATACTGCACATCAGAGGTGTGATGATCCAAAGTTCACAGACTAACACTGGAGGGTTATGAAAAAGCGGACTTGCTCTTGAAAAAAATTAACCTTTATTTTAAAAAGGGAGCAATGGTCCAAAAATTCCGTTAACGAAAAGCAGTCTGACAAAGACAAAGGACAAATCTTCAAAGCCAAAAAGGCAATAAAGAAACCCATCTCACACCTATCCTAAAATCCATTCCAGAATTGAATGTCTTCTTCCAAAACAAAGGAGGTGCGAAATAGCGATGTCCTGGGCCATTGTGTGATCACCATGGGGTGGAAACCAGAATGTCTCCTGAAAGGTAAGAAGAAACAGTTATACCTCACAAAAAAGACAACCAGAGAGACTGACTAGGAAGGTGAAGCTACTTGTACCAGCTGGCATTGTGGCAAGCCATAAAGCACATGCCCTGCTGAAAAAATCTGCCATCTACATTATATAGCAGAGAGAGCTGGAAGTGACCCACCATCTTCAACAGAGAGAGAAATCTACAATCATCTCAGGCCTGCAACCACCCAGAACTTGAGTCTCAAGTTGGGGATTAGTCAAACCACGTGGCTAGAACACACCTTTAGAGATCAATGCACACGAACCCCCAGGTCCCTCTGTTGCTGCACACTCTTTAGAACTGATCCATTTAGTCGATATTGCCTCTCCCTATCCCTTCTGCTAAAATGCATCACCTCACACTTCTCTATATTAAATCCCATCCGCCACTTGTCTGCCCATTCTGCTAGCCAAACTATGTCCTGTTGCAGGTGGTTCATAGCGTCTTCACTGTCTGCCACACCTCTAAGTTTGGTATCATCAGCAAATTATGTTCTATACTTGAAGATCCAAATCATTTATTTCTATCAAAAAAGCAGTGGTTCCAGCACTGACCCTTGGGAATACCACTGTCTGCCATCCTCCAGTCTGAAAAATAACTATTTACCACAACTCACTGTTTTCTGTCCTTAAGCCATTTTAAAAAATCCAAGCTGACACTGACCCTCCTATTCCCCGAGCCTCAATTTTGTTAACAAGCCTTTTATGTGGTGCTTTATCAAACACTTTCTTCAAATCCATATAGACAAGATCTACCACATTCCCTTCATCAACCTTCTCTGATAATCATCAAAAAATTTAATTAGATTAGTCAGACATGATCTGCCTTTTTCAAATCCATGCTGACTATCGTGAATGATTTTGTTCCAATCGCTGGTCTTATTTTGGTTATTGCTACTAGATTTTCTCTGCAAAAAAGACTTGGATAGAAGCTGAGCTTTCCAAGTGTCTGTTGCTATTTTTCCGATTATTGTTTCTAAAACCTTCACCTCTGTTGATGTTAAACTAAGTGGCCTGTAGTTGCTAGGACTGCCCCTACATTCTTTCTTGAATAAGGGTGTCACATTTGCCATTCTCCAATCCTCTGGCACCTCCACCACATCCAGGGAACACATGAAGATTATGGAATCCCTTCCACTATCTCCATCCCCACTTCCTTTAGCAACCTGGGATGTAAGCCATCTGGACCAGGTGACTTATCTACCCTAAGAATAGTCAGCCTTTTTGGTACCTCCCCCCTCTCAATTTTTACCCGATCCATTGCCTCTACTCTCACCACTTCTACCGATACTTTGTCACTGATACAAAGTACTCATTAAGTATTCTAGCCTTGCCCTATGCCTCTTAGCATATATTACCCTATTTGTTACTGATAGACCCCACCCTCTTTATCCCTAATAGACCCCACTCCACCTCTTACCACCTGCTTACTATTTACGTGTCGGTAGAATATTTTTAGGTTCCCTTTTATGTTGACTGCCATTCTATTCTCATATTCTCTCTTTGCCAATCTTATTTTCTTCTTCACCTCCCCTCTCAACTCATTGTATTTGGCCTGATTTTCACTCAAAGAATTCACCTGACATGCATCATACACCATCTTTATTGTTTCATCACATTCTCTATCTCCCTCATCATCGAAAGAGCCCTGTAATTAGTTCCCTTACCTTTCACCCTGGTTGGAATGTACCTAGCCTGTAGCTGAAACTTTACCTCCTTAAAAATCATCCAACGGCCTGCTACCATTTTTCCTGTCAATGTTTGGTTTCATTCGACACTTGTTAGATCCCGCTCATCCCATTGAAGCTAGCCCTCCTCCAATGTAGAAGTTCTACTTTAGATTGTTCCTTTATCTCTTCCATTGCTCATCTAAACTTTATGATACGATGATCACTCTTCCCCAAATGTTCCCCCACAGACACTTGGTCCACTTGGCCCACCTCATTCCCCAGCACCAGATCCAGCAATGTCTCCATCTGGGATTGAGAGCATATTGGTCCAGGAAGTTCTCCTTACCCTTTACTCTAACATTATCCCAATCGATATTTGGGTAAAGTCTCCCAAAAACACCACTCTATTGTTCTTGCAGAACTCTATCATTTCACTGCAGATTTGTTCCTCTATCTCTCTCACACTATTTGGAGGCCTATAGAATACCCCTAGTAGCTTGATCATCCCCTTATTGCTTCCCCACTCTAACCAAATAGATTCTGTCTTTGCCCCCTCAAGGACATCCTCTCTTTCCAACACCACAATGTCTTACCAAATCAGTACTGCCACCCTACCTCACTTTTTTCCTTCTCTATCTTTTCTGAGCACTTCATATCCTTGAATATTAATGACCCAGTCCTCACCATTTTTAAGTCACATGTCCGTTCTTGTCACTACATCAGATTCCTACATAGTTATTTGTACTTCGAGCTCACCAATTGTATTCACCACACTTTGTGCGTTTCCATACATGCATTGTAAACCTGTCCTTTTATTCCTCATAGTCCTTCTTAGTCTGCTCCTATCGAATATAGTACTGCTTCTTTTTCCAGTACTATCAACTCTCTCACTTTATGCACCTTATTCATCTTTTCTACGTCTAGTCATTTGGTAGTACAGAACTTGAGTAATGCTGAAAGCCGACATTTTGTCGAAGCTTTTCATCTTGGACTGATCAGGATATTTCACAAGAATATCAATGTAAGGGAAAATAACAAATTTATGTTTGAGGAAAGAGTGCTGATTGGTTGGCAAGTGGACTCTGATTGGTAGAGGCATTGCCATGGAAAATGCACCAGCCTATGGTGACGGACAGTTAACTGTCAAGCTCTGTTTGAAATTTAAACCACACAGTTTGACTCTGATTGGTCAAATGAATCAGCAAATGGCTGTCACTTATTTTGTTCAGCTGAAACAAGTGCAATGTGTCTGCATGTTCTTTCTGTCTGCAAAGAACAGGGCCCGGTGTATTAATATACTGGAAGCTACTGGGAGTAATCCAGAGATTAAAGCCTTCACGGTCCTACACTTTAACTTTCTCCCTAGGTCCTAAATAACTGACCATAGGAGCTCAATAACTGCCCTCTCAATGCCATTGGTACCAAAATGCACCACAACTTCTGGCTCACTCCTTTTCCCCTGTAGAATATTCTGCACCCTCTCCATGATGGCCTTTACCCTGGCACCTGGGACGCAACACACCGGCTGAAATTTTACGTCACCCCAGCGAGCCAGATGGTGGCGTAGGGGTGGCATGAAATTGAACGGGAGGCTCGGGAGGGCTGCCCGATCCGCTCCCACCTCTGGCCAACTTTACAGAGGTTGGTGGGCGGGGGTGGGGGGGGGGGGTGCGAAAAATGGGCTGCTTGCCCCAGATCAATCAAGGCCCTTAAGTGGCCACTTAAGGGCCTTCACCCGCCTCCATGAGTATTTTACCCATGGCAAGCGGGCGTGCTGGTGACGTGAAAGGCCGTCCCATGATATCTGCTGGCTTGTCCGTGCCCCGGGGGGGGGGCCTGATAATTGGGCACAGGGTGCCCAATTGAGTGCTGCCTCTGCCTTCCAACCCACCCCCGGGACCCAAGACACCCCTCCCCCCAAACGACCATCCTTGCCTCACCGGGTCACGATCGATCTCCCTGGTGAGGCAACCCCAACTTACTTGCAGTCCTGGCTCCATGTCCTCGGCTGGGCTGCAGTCCCAGCAGTGACCACCGTTCCCGATGGCACTGCTGGGACTAAGAGCTGCCAACCTGATGATTGGCCAGTAGCTCAATGAGGCGGGACTTCCTCCCTCAAGCGGGTGTAAGTCCTGCCTTGGGACAATTAAAGCCTGGAGACCCGTAAAATGTGGGACGGATCCCCGGGCAAGGCGGAAGCAGGTTCGTGGCGAACTCCCGTCTGCCTGACGTAAAATCCAGCCCACTATGCGGGACTCACGATGATGGTTACAGAAATGCCTGTCTGTCCCCCTGACTATGGAATCTCCTATAACGACAGCATTTCTACTCTTTGCTGCTCCCTCCTGTGCAGTTCCTTGCCCATTGGTGCCATGGTCTAGACTGCACTCCTCCAAGGTGGAAGGAAATTTAATAGTAATTTTCAAAAGAGAATTGCATCAATATTTGCAGGCTACAGGAAAAGTGCAGGGGGGTGGGATTAATTGGATAGCTCTACATAACAATGCCAGTACAGATACGGTGGGCCAAATGGCCTCTATCTGTGCTATATCATTCAATGTATCTTTGCAGTCGGCTCTGCAAAGTCCTCCTCACGCACTCTGGAGACATCACACTGAGGACACCCTGATCATGTTGCACCCTGTTAAATGGGAAAGGAGGGGGAACAATTTGTGGATTGTGTTCAGCAGAACTTCCGTCATCAATATGTTCTCAACCCAACTAGAAAGGAGGCATTGATGGAACTGGTGTTGGGAAATAAGCTAGGCCAAGAGCCTGTGGAGTAAGAATGATGATTGTATCATAAGGTTCAGACTCGTAATGCAGAAAAGCAAGAATGATATAAGGTAGAACGACTAGTTTGGAAGAGGACTAATTCCAATGCGATGATAGGAGATCCAGCCAAGATAAAATGGAACCAAAGACTGGCGGGAAGAGCTGTATTGGAACAATGGGTTATCTTTAAGGAAGAGATGCTTCAGGTACAGGCTAGGAACATTCCAACAATGATGAAAGGGAAGGGAACCAAGAACAGGGCTCCTTGGAGAATGAGGGAGATAGAGATTATAATGAAACATGCATATCAGATGAATTTTTCAAATGAGAACCAGGCCAAATACAATAGGTTGAGAGGGGAGGTGAAGAGCAAAATTAGACTGGCAAAGAGAGAATATGAAAATAGAATGGCAGTCAACATAAAAGGGAACCCAAAAATCCTTTACCGGCACGTAAATAGTAAGCGGGTAGTAAGAGGAAGAGTAGGGCCTATTAGGGACAAAGAGGGTGATATATGTTTCGAGGCACGGGGCAAAACTAGAACACTTAATGAGTACTTTGTATTGGTGTTTACTACAGAAGAGGAAGTTGACAAAATATCAGTAGAAGTGGTGAGTGTAGAGGCAACGTATGAGGTAAATATTGAGATGGAATGAGCTATTGGAAAGGTTGGCTATGCTTAGAGTGGATAAGTCACCTGGTCCGGATGGCTTACATCCCAGGTTGCTAAAGGAAGTGCAGATGGAGATAGTGGAAGGGATTCCATAATCTTCCAGTCTTCCCTGGATGTGGGGGAGGTGCCAGAAGATTGGAGAATGGCAATTGTGACATCCTTATTCAAGAAAGGGTGCAAGGACAGTCTTAGAAGCTACAGCTCCGTTAGTTTACCATCGGTGGTTAATAAGGTTTTAAAACAATAATCAGGGACAAAAATCAACAGACATTTAGCGAGGTTCAAGCTAATTCACGATAGTCAGCATGGATTTGTAAAAGGCAGATCATGTCTGACTAATCTAATTGAATTTTTTGATGATTATCAGAGAAGGTTGATGAAGGGAATGTGGTAGATCTTGTCTATATGGATTTGAAGAAAGTGTTTGATAAAGTACCACATAAAAGGCTGGTTAATACAATTGAGGCTCGTGGAATAGGAGGGTCAGTGTCAGCTTGGATTTTTAAAAATGGCTAAAGGACAGAAAACAGTGAGTTGTGGTAAATAGTTATTTTTCAGACTGGAGGATGGCAGACAGTGGTGTTCCCAAAGGTGAGAGCAGAAACCACTGCTTTTTTGATCGAAATAAATTATTTGGATTTTCAAATATAGAGCAAAATTTGCTGATGATACCAAACTTAGAGGTGTGGCAGACAGTGAAGACGCGATGAACCACCTGCAACAGGACATAGTTTGGCTAGCAGAATGGGCAGACAAGTGGCGGATGGGATTTAATACAGAGAAGTGTGAGGTGATGCATTTTGGCAGAAGGGATAGGGAGAGGCAATATCGACTAAATGGATCAGTTCTAAAGAGTGTGCAGCAACAGAGGGACCTGGGGGTGCATGTGCATTGATCTCTAAAGGTGTGTTCTAGCCACGTGGTTTGACTAACCCCTGTTCATTCTCACTGTTTCAATTCAGCAGTGTATTTGTATTAAGAGTTTCACCCCTTTGTGTTTTATTTTCAAATAAACAGCAACAGGTTTTCTTGTAGGTTTTAAAAACAGAAAGTCAGTTGTTTATTGATCAGTACGTATTATCTCAAAATTGTCGCAACCACATCCAAAGGTGCATTCGCTCACACATTCACACAAGAGGAAACAGATAGTGAAAGGAAACGTGAGTTATAGTTGGGTAGAAGGGTTACAATAAACCCGTTGAATTCTCTTGAGACTCAAGTTCTAGGTGGTTGCAGGTCTGAGATGATTGTAGATTTCTCTCTCTATTGAAGATGGTGGGTCACTTCCAGCTCTCTCTGCTATATAATGTAGATGGCAGATTTTTTCAGCAGGGCATGTGCTTTATGGCTTGCCACAATGCCAGCTGGTATAAGTAGCTTCACCTTCCTAGTCAGTCTCTCTGGCTGTCTTTTTTGTGAGGTATAACTGTTTCTTCTTACCTTTCAGGAGACATTCTGGTTTCCACCCCATGGTGATCACACAATGGCCCAGGACATCGCTATTTCGCACCTCCTTTGTTTTAGAAGAAGACATTCAATTCTGGAATGGATTTTAGGATAGGTGTGAGATGGGTCTCTTTATCACCTTTTGGCTTTGAAGATTTGTCCTTTGTCTTTGTCAGACTGCTTTTCGTTAACGGAATTTTTGGACCATTGCTCCCTTTTTAAAATAAAGGTTAATTTTTTTCAAGAGCAAGTCCGCTTTTTCATAACCCTCCAGTGTTAGTCTGTGAACTTTGGATCATCACACCTCTGATGTGCAGTATAGGTGGCAGGACATTTTAAAAAATTCTTTCATGGGATGTGGGTGTCACTGGCTAGGCCAGCATTTGTTGCCCATCCCTAATTGCCCTTGAACTGAGTGGCTTGCTAGACCATTTCAGAGGGCAGTTAAGAGTCAACCACATTGCTGTGGGTCTGGAGTCACGTGTAGGCCAGACCAGGTAAGGACGGCAGATTTCTTTCCCTAAAGGATATTAATGAACCAGATGAAATTGTCCACTTTGAGAGGAAGAATAGAAAAGAAGTGTATTATTTAAATATACAACCATAAAACCAGAGAGAAATTATGGCACAGGAGGAGACCATTCAGCCCGTCGTATCTGTGCTGGCCGAAAAACTAGCCGTCCAATCTAATCTCACCTTCCAGCACCTGGTCCATAGCCTAGCCGGTTACAGCACTTCAGGTGCAGGTCCAGGTACCTTTTAAAAGAATTGAGGGTTTCTACCTCCACCACCGTTCCTGGCAGTGAATTCCAGACTCCCACCACCCTCTGGGTGAAAAGGTTTTCCTCATGTCCCCTCTAATCCTTCTACCAATCAACCTAAATCTGTGCCCCCTGGTAATTGACCTCTCTGCTAGGGGAAACAGGTCCTTCCTGTCTGCTCTTTCTAGGCCCCTCATAATTTTGTAACACCTCAACTAAGTCACCCCTCAGCCTCCTCTGTTCCAGGGAAAACAACCCCAGCCGATCCAATCTTTCCTCATAGCTGCAATTTTCAAGCCCTGGCAACATTCTTGTAAATCTCCTCAGTACTCTCTCCAGAGCAATTATGTCCCTCTAGTAATGTAGTGACTACAACTGTATGCAATACTCTAGCTGTGGGCTAACCAGCATTTTATGCAGTTCCAGCATTACATCCCTGCTTTTGTATTCTATACCTCAGACAATAAAGGAAAGCATTCCATCTGCCTTCTTCACCACTCTATCCACCTGCAAATTCCATATGCCACGTTTCCGCTCACTCAACCAAATTATTGATATCTTTCTGGCGGCTACGGCTATCCTCTACACTATCAACGACACGGCCAATTTTGGTGTCATCAACAAATTTCCCAATCATGCCTCCCACATTTAAGTACAAATCATTAATAATTACGACAAACAGCAAGGGACCCAACACTTAGCTGGGAGCGGAGCGGCTGCTGGTGGACCTGCGAGGAAGCTGATCCGGAGCGCAGGCTGGCGGACCTGCGAGGAGGCTGATCTGGAGTGGCGGCTGGCGGACCTGCGAGGAAGCTGATCCAGAGCGGAGGCTGGTGGACCTGCGAGGAAGCTGATCCGGAGCGCCGGCTGGCGGACCTGCGAGGCAGCTGATCCAGAGCGGCGGCTGGTGGACCTACGAGGAAGCTGATCCAGAGCGGCGGCTGGCGGACCTGCGAGGAAGCTGATCTGGAGTGGCGGCTGGTGGACCTGCGAGGAAGCTGATCCAGAGCAGAGGCTGGCGGACCTGCGAGGAAGCTGATCAGGAGCGCCGTCTGGTGGACCTGCGAGGAAGCTGATCCGGAGCGACGGCTGGTGGACCTGCGAGGACGCTGATCAGGAGCGGTGGCTGGCGGACCTGCAAGGAAGCTGATCTGGAGTGACGGCTGGCGGACCTGTGAGGAAGCTGATCTGGAGCGGAGGCTGGTGGACCTACGGGGAAGCTGATCCAGAGCGGAGGCTGGCGGACCTGCGAGGAAGCTGATCCAGAGTGGTGGCTGGTGGACCTGCGAGGAAGCTGATCCAGAGCGGTGGCTGGTGGACCTGCGAGGAAGCTGATCCAGAGCGGAGGCTGGCGGACCTGCAAAGAAGCTGATCCGGAGCGGTGGCTGATGGACCTGCGAGGAAGCTGATCTGGAGCGGCGGCTGGTCGACCTGCGAGGAAGCTGATCCGGAGCGGAGGCAGATGAACCTGCGAGGAAGCTGATCTGGAGTGACAGCTGGCGGAGCTACGAAGAAGCTGATCTGGAGCGGAGCCTGGTGGACCTGTGAGGAAGCTGATCCAGAGCGGAGGCTGGGGGACCTGCGAGGAAGCTGATCTGGAGCGGAGCCTGGTGGACCTGTGAGGAAGCTGATCCAGAGCGGAGGCTGGGGGACCTGCGAGGATGCTGATCTGGAGCGGAGCCTGGTGGACCTGTGAGGAAGCTGATCCGGAGCGGAGGCTGGCAGACCTGCGAGGAAGCTGATCCGGAGCGGTGGCTGGTGGACCTGCGAGGAAGCTGATCCAGAACGGAGGCTGGTGGACCTGCGAGGAAGCTGATCCGGAGCTGTGACTGGCGGACCTGCGAGGAAGCTGATCCAGAGCGGAGGCTGGCGGGGCTGCGAGGAAGCTGATCCAGAGCGGAGGCTGGTGGACCTGTGAGGAAGCTGATCTGGAGCCGAGGCTGGTGGACCTGTGAGGAAGCTGATCTGGAGCCGAGGCTGGTGGGCCTGCGAGGAAGCTGATCCGGAGCGGAGGCTGGGGGACCTGCGAGGAAGCTGATCTGGAGCGGAGGCTGGGGGACCTGCGAGGATGCTGATCTGGAGCGGAGCCTGGTGGACCTGTGAGGAAGCTGATCTGGAGCGGAGGCTGGGGGACCTGCGAGGAAGCTGATCCGGAGCAGTGGCTGGTGGACCTGCGAGGAAGCTGATCCGGAGCGGAGGCTGGCGGACCTGCGAGGAAGCTGATCCGGAGCAGCGGCTGGCGGACCTGCGAGGAAGCTGATCCGGAGCAGCGGCTGGTGGACCTGCGAGGAAGCTGATCCGGAGCGGAGGCTGGCGGACCTGCGAGGAAGCTGATCCGGAGTGGCGGCTGGCGGACCTGCAAGGAAGCTGATCTGGAGAGGAGGCTGTCGGACCTGCGAGGAAGCTGATCCGGAGCGGAGGCTGGTGGACCTGCGAGGAAGCTGATCCGGAGCGAAGGCTGGCGGACCTGCGAGGAAGCTGATCCGGAGCGGCGGCTAGTGGACCTGTGAGGAAGCTGATCCGGAGCGGAGGCTGGCGGACCTGCGAGGAAGCTGATCCAGAGCGGAGGCTGGCGCACCTGCGAGGAAGCTGATCCGGAGCGGAGGCTGGCGGACCTGCGAGGAAGCTGATCTGGAGCGGCGGCTGACGGACCTGCGAGGAAGCTGATCTGGAGCGACAGATAATTACAATGACATATTCTTCTCCCTGTGTCTCTCGGCGCGCGCTGAGACTTGAAAAGAGGAAAAAAAACTTCTTGACATCACGGGAATTCTGCAAGGTGATTGGTTGGGTAAGTAACAGCTGTTAGTGCATTTAAATTGCTTAAAAAAGGGAAAGTTTTTTTTTAAAACCTCAAGTGATAAAGGTGAGTTGTGCTAAAGGGTGTTTTTTTAATTTATTTTTTTAAATTAGTGTAATTTATTCAGGACTTTGGATTGTACTGTGTCGTGTTTGGAGTAGAACAAGACCCTGACTGTAATTAGTATTTTTTAAAGGGAGTAACTAATTAACCTAAGGGTAAGTCATGGCAGGAGAGCTCAGCCCCGTGTTATGCTTTTCCTGTGCTATGTGGGAAATCAGGGACGCTTCCAGTGTCCCTGGTGACCATGTGTGCAGGAAGTGTATCCATCTGCAGCTACTGGCTACCCGCATTACAGAACTGGAGCTGGGGGTGGATTCACTGTGGAGCATCCGCGATGCTGAGGATGTCGTGGATAGCACGTTTAGATATAATTGGATAAACAAATTAGCTTCAGGGCAGGAAACAGCATTTCATGGTAAATGGTTGTTTTTCAGACTGGAGGATGGGAGATAGTGGTGTTCCCAATGATCAGTGCCAGGATCACTGCTTTTTTGATATATATATAAAGACTTGGATCTTGGAATACAGAGTAGAATCTCAAAATTTGCCTCTCATACCATGTTTGGAGACGTTGCAAACCGTGAGGATGATACGAACCAGCTGCAACAGGACATGGATAGGCTAGCAGAATGGGCAGACAAGTGGCGGATGGAATTTAACACAGACAAGTGTAAGTTGATGCGTTTAGACAGAAGCAAAAGGGAGCGGCAGTATATACTTAATGGTGCAGTTCTAAAGGGTTTGCCTAACTGAAGTCTCTCATCTCTGGTACCATTTTAGTAAATTTCCTCTGCATGCTCTCCAAAAAATTAACATCCTTCCGAAAGTGTGCAGCCAATAATTGGACACAATACTCCAACTGGGGCCTAACCAATGAAATGTAATAGTTTAACATAACTTCTTTATTTTGTACTCTGTAACTCTATTTACAAAGCTATGGATCTCAGCCACGTTTTTAACAACCTCCTCAACTTGTCCTTCCACCTGTAGTGAATTGAACTTAACTTCATGTGGCTGCAGTGATACTTTATTGAAGACCGCTAAAACCTAACACATAGCAGTACATGAGCAATAGTTTACAGAACAAAGCAGGAAGTATACCAGCCACTCTGTCCCGGGCAGAAGGATGCCTCTGGATGTTAATTGATAGGATTTGCTCTGTTCCTCTTGCATGATTCACCTCTCATCTCGAAGTTCCTCTGCATCGAACAGCCTCGAGCGCTTGTCCTTTTCGCATCAGAAACCTGGGTTACACAAAGCCTAAACCAATCAGCATTCACCACACTCATTTCCTTTGTTCCTGATCAAGTCGTGTCTTCCTACCATTGTAGCCAAGGTTTGTCCAGTCTATACTGTTCTCTGCACAAACGGTGCTAACTCTGTCAGTTAGATAGTTAGAAATGCCATCGTCAAGTGTTCAAACAAATTCACCCTTCAATGATTTGTCTGTGTGTTGTCATGCTCACGCAAGGAGAAATTATGAACTAGAAAAGAAACTTATGAAGCAAACCCAAAACAGACACTTTACCTGCAAAACAAACAGAGTCAAGGTGCCAGGTGACCTTTCTTGTACTGCTGATACATATGGAAGCTGCAAGAACACTGAGACAATCTTTCTGGCTGGACAACTCTTGGAGAAGGCATTTAAATACAAAATGACCCATTCTGTGATAATGGCTACTTCTCTCCAAAGAATTGGGTGAACAATAGTATTCCAACAACTCCAAATTCAAACTCGAGAATAGGTGTGAAAAACTCCACTTTATCAAAATGGAATGAGAATGAATGACACCCCAGGCACTATTGTCTAACCATGGACTCACCATCAATGGTAAAAGAAACTCTGGTCACATGACATAAACCTCGGAGGGTGGGGGGAGGGTATTTTATGGGCCCTGCAGGTACAGCTCTGGTGGTGTGCGGGGTGATATAATTAGGTGTGAGTTGTATTTTCAGATCTCTGACAGTTTTTTTTTATCCCAATCAAGTCGGTGGCGTGTTTGTCGAGATCCGGGGATCTTCCCGCCTGGTGGCCGATTGCAGCTTTACATTCATTCCCATACCATGAATACTCATTACCCTACACCTAGTTCAAATTAAGCCCTACCTGCCTGATTCATTTAGTGGTGAATGGTATTCCCATGTCACTTGGTTCACATTTGTTTAAACATGATATGCACCAGTCAGCTTTGTGTATTTGAATCTGAGGTCAGTGATTTCAAGTCTTGAACTCATTAGCACAAGGAAGGACGACATTGGAATGGATGTTTGTCTGCAGGTTCGGCACCAGTAAGGGTGATTCTTCTCAGGGATGGCAGTGAAGGCATGGTGGGAGGGAGGGGTGAGGGGAGGACAGGGTGGGGAGATCGAGTGCATGGAGGAACAGGGGAGGGGCGAGGGGAGGACAGGGTGGGGAGATCGAATGCATGGAGGAACAGGGGAGGGGCGAGGGGAGGACAGGGTGGGGAGATCAAATGTATGGAGGAACAGGGGAGGGGCGAGGGGAGGACAGGGTGGGGAGATCGAGTGCATGGAGGAACAAGGGAGGGGCGAGGGGAGGACAGGGTGGGCAGATCGAGTGCATGGAGGAACAGGGGAGGGAGGAGGGGAGGACAGGGTGGGGAGATTGAGTGCATGGAGGAGCAGGGGAGGGGCGAGGGGAGGACAGGGTGGGGAAATCGAGTACATGGAGGAACAGGGGAGGGAGGAGGGGAGGACAGGGTGGGGAGATCGAGTGCATGGAGGAACAGGGGAGGAGGAGGGGAGGACAGGGTGGGGAGATCGAGTGCATGGAGGAACAGGGGAGGAGGAGGGGAGGACAGGGTGGGGAGATCAAGTGCATGGAGGAACAGGGGAGGGAGGAGGGGAGTGTCCGGGGTGTGTGGTGGTTGTTCTTGCTGCTGAAAGATAGAAACATAGAAAATAGGAGCAGGAGTAGGCCATTCGGCCCTTCGGGCCTGCTCCGCCATTCAAAAAAACCATGGTTGATCATCCAATTCAGTACCCTGTTCTCTCTTTCTCCCCATATCCCTTGATCCCTTTGATATTAAGAAATATATCTATTTGCTTCTTGAATATATTTAATGACTTGGCCTCCACTGCCTTCTGCGGTAGAGAATTCCACAGGTTCACCACCCTCTGAGTGAAGAAATTTCTCCTCATATCGGTTCTAATGGCAAACCTCGTATCCTGAGACTGTGACCCCTGGTTCTGGACTCCCCAGCCATCGGGAACATCCTCCCTGCATCTAGCCTGTCTAGTCCTGTTAGAATTTTATAGTTTTCTATGAGATCCTCTCTCATTCTTCTAAACTGTAGTGAATATAGGCCTAGTCGACCCAATCTCTACTCATACATCAATCCTGCCATCCCAGGAATCAGTCTGGTAAATCTTCTTTGCGCTCCCTCCATGGCAAGAACATCCTTCCTCAGATAAGGAGACCAAAACTGCACACAATACTTCAGATGTGGTCTCACCAAGGCCCTGTATAACTACAGTAAGACATCCTTGCTCCTGTACTCGAATCCTCTTGCAATGAAGGCCAACATACTATTCGCCTTCCTAACGGCTTGTTGCACCTGCATGCTTGCTTTCAGCGACTGGTGTACAAGGACACCCAGGTCTCGTTACACCTCCCCCCTTTCCCAATCTATCACCATTCAGATAATAATCTGTCTTCCTGTTTTTACAACCAAATTGGATAATCTCACATTTATCCACGTTATACTGCATCTGCCATGCATTTGCCCACTCACCCAACTTGTCCAAATCACATTGGAGACTCTTTGCATCCTCCTCCCAGCGCACACTCCCACCCAGCTTTATCTCATCTGCAAACTTGGAAATGTTACATTTAATTTCCTCATCTATATAATTAATATATATTGTGAAGAGCTGGGGTCCCAGCACTGATCCCTGCGGTACCCCACTAGTCACTGCCTGCCACTCGAAAAAAGACCCCTTTCTTGCTGAAGCTGGATGTAGGGGGTTGATTTGAGTTTTACAGTAAACAGACTGAGGGGCCTAAAGGGAGGGATGAGTGCTGTCAGTATCAGTGACCTGTGGGGAAAATTCAGGGTACTGACTGGCAGAGGGAATGGTCACAGTTAATGGGGGTAACTGGATTTCATAGTGGGAGGAAAGTTGAGAGTTAGGGATGGGAATTCTACGGCATGATATAGAGGGGAACGGCACTCGGCAATAGCATTAAGATGGATTTGAGGAGGATCAAGGGTCAGAGTCGGCATTTGGATGGTTATGGAAATAGGAGCATGGGGAGGGATAGCATAAATAAATTGATTCTGACCCAGTCCAAGGTGATATGGGAGGTTCAATGCTAACAGAGGGAAGATGTAAGGTTACACTGGGTGGGCCAATGGTGATGGGTTCAGGAGGTTGGAGGGTGGAGAGACTTGTCCTGAATTCTATGCAAACCACGTGGCACTCTAGGATTGCAAGACAATTGGGAGGAGACCAATGATGGTGGGTGGGATTTCCACACGGCTGCAATTTTAAAGCACATAAAAGCAAAACTGCTCATTGTCTCAATGGTTCAGCTGACAGGCAACAGAGGGAATGTGGAACGCTCTGCTCAATTCATCATTGAAAAGCTGCAGTAACATGGGTCTCATAGACCCTCTTTGTCCAAAACCACGGGAAGATGAGCAGAGGGAGTGACTAAGGAGGGATCTTTTCCCTCAACGAATGATGCCGGAACACCAGCAACAGGCAGAACAGGAAGGTGAGGATGCTCCGAATGATAACATCCAGGAATGGCCTTATCGAAGACGAGCACTGGCACGTCATCACATGCCAGAGAGACAATGCCAGACACCTTAAGAATGTCACGTGAAATGGTCACAGAGATTTGTAGGATACTGCGGCATGACCTGTAGCTGCTTGGGTTTTCTGGGAATCCCATGCCAGTTGTTCTCAAGGTGACTGCTACACTCAATTTTTTTCTCCAGCGGCTCCTTCCAGGGATCAATGACTGACACTTGTGGAATATCGCAGTCTGTGACCCATAGGTGCATCAACGAGGTGACCAATGCCCTATTCCCTCGTGCCAATGATTTCATCTACTTACCTGTAGACGAGGACAATGCGGCCTTCGGTGCCATTGCTGGTTTCCCAAGAGTGCAAGGGGTGATCGACTGTGGCCATTCGAGCTCCCTGGGACCAGCCTGCTGTGTTGGTGTATCTCAAAGGTTTCCCGTCTTCAAACATGCAACTGGTTTGCAACCACAGGAGAAGAATCATGCAGGTTTGCGCACGATTCACTTTTCATACATGAGCTGCCAGGAGTTTTTGAGGAACCAGCTGAAGTAAACAGCTGGATCCTGGGTGACAATTGTTACCCCCTTTAGACATGGTTGACGACACCAGTGCAGCATCCCCAAAGCACAGCTGAAGAGAGATACAATACTGCTCCCGCATCTACCGGAGCCATCATTGAACACACCATTGACATGTTGAAAATGCACTTTGACTGCCTTGACTGGTCTGGAGGGGCTCTTCAGTACACACCACAGAGCGTCTCACAAATAATCATTGTCTTCTGTGCATTGCACAACCTGGCAATTAGACATGGTCACATTTTGCATGTGGAGGCACAGGAGGAATAGCAGGTGAGGATGACTATGAAGAGGGTGAGGAGGAGGACAACAATGCAAATGATGCCGTTACAAATACAAGGGTCATGGAGAGGCAAGCAAGGGACATCAGAGAGAACCTCATATTTACATGTTTCAGCCAACATTGAGCCACCTCATAAAGGAATGTTGGGAGGAGAAAAAGCACATTCTCCAAATATGTTCACATACACCTGAGGTCTTATTCATTGTTGCCATTAAAAAGAGCATGTGGACCTGCAGTGGAGATGTGCCTAACGGCCTGCATGCTATCAACTTCATCGAGAGCAACCAGCGTCTCCGTGGAAATATTACCTTACATCAAGGCATTACCCAGCACATATGGGAAGCTACAACACTGCACCATTTTGATGTGAGTGGCAGATCAATTCTCTAGGTTATGACGGAACCGAAAACACACCAATACAAGGAAAGTAATGGGGGTGACCTCAGAACCACAAATGTAAGGCATGTTGGTCAGGAAAAAAGTGCAAAGTCTTCAAACAACAAAACTGCCATCATTGAAGACTGAAAGCTCAAACGTCAATGATAAAAGAACATTGGGCACTTTCAGAAATACTTTGCAAGTATCAATGCATTCCTGCCATAGGCCTCCAATAATCAAGTTCCTTTTCAACTGGAACAAAGTAAATGGATTACAAGAGTGCACCAAATATTAAAGCAAATAAATATGTATTGGAACATCCTTAATATGTGGACAAAATTTCCAACACCCATGCCACCTTCATGATCAAAATTGCTTTTTTTCCCCCCCCCCGTCTTCTCCCAGTAGGTCTAGGTGCTACCCTGACTTTAGCAGCTGAGGTGCGGGCAGTCTGCTCAGTGTGCTTCCCCGTTGCCGTGGATGACTGTGGCAGGTGGAACGTAGCCTTGATGGCTCCATCCTACTGGGGGTCTGCAGTAATGGTGATTGAGAATCCCCCATGTTGCTCGCCTGCTGGAGGTAAGGGGGTGTGTTGTATCTGCATGATGTGGGAGCTGGTGGACTCCATTGTGGTTCCTGGTGAACACATCTGTAGTAAGTGTTGGCTGCTCCAGGAACTCTGGCTCAGAGTTAATGAGCTGGAGTCTGAGCTTTGGATGCTGCGACACATCAGGGACGGGGAGAATTACCTGGATTCTGTGTTTCAGGAGACAGTCACACCCCTTAGATTAACTACCTTGAATTGGGCCAGTGGACAGGGACAGGAGGGTGTGACTATGAGGGAGGTAGGTAGAGGGATCCAGGAGGTAGTGCTGCAGGAGCCTCAGCCATTGTCCTTGTTCAACAGGTTAGAGATTCTTGCTCCCTGTGTGGACGAGAGTAGAGACTGTAAGGAGGATGAGCAAACTGACCACAGCACCGTGATACAGGGAGCCATTCAAGTGAGGGGAGAAAAGAGAAATGTAGTCATAATCGGGGATAGTATAGTTAGGGGCATAGACATTGTTCTCTGTGACCAGGATCGAGAGTCCCGAAGGCTGTGTTGCCTACCTGGTGCCAGGGTTTGGGATATCTCATCTGGGCTGCAGAGGAACTTGGAGTGGGACGGGAAAGATCCAGTTGTCATGGTTCACGTAGGTATCAATGATGTAGGTAGACCAGGGGCTAAATTAAAAAGCAGAACCAAAAAGGTAATAATCTCCGGATTCCTACCTGAGCCACGAACTAACTGGCACAGGGTCAGTAAGATTAAAGAGGTAAATGAGTGGCTGAAAGACTGGTGCGGGAGAAATGGGTTTGAATTCGTGGGACATTGGCACCAATACTGGGGAAAGAGGGAGCTGTTCCGATGGGACGGGCCCCACCTGAATCATGCTGGGACCAGAGTCCTGGCAAATCACATAATTAGGGCTGCAGATAGGGCTTTAAACTAAATAGTTGGGGGGGAGGGTTCAGTTGAATGGAAAATTAGGAAGTCAAAGTTAAAGGAGAAGGTAGGAGTGCAGGCTAGTGATGAGTCTGATTGTTATCAGAAAATAAAAGGTAGGGACAGAACGTGTGAAGGTCATATTGTACCAAGGAATAAGAGTAGAGAAATTTGATAATAGAACAAACTTAAAGGCTTTGTATCTGATTGCACGAATCATTTGGAATAAAATTAATGAGTTAACAGGGCAAATGGAGATGAATGGGTATGATTTAGTGGCGATTACTGAGACGTGGTTGCAGGGAAATCAGGTTTGGGAATTGAATATTCAATATTTCGGAAGGATAGGCAGGAAGGAAAAGGAGGTGGTGTAGCTTCGTTAGTAAAGGAAGCGATCAGTGCTGTAGTGAGAAATGATATAGGCACTGGAGATCAAGGTGCAGAATCAGTCTGGGTAGAAATAAGAAATAGCAAGGGAAAGAAGTCCCTGGTGGGAGTAATCTATAGGTCTCCAAACAGTAGTTCCGCAGTGGGGCACAGTATAAACCAGGAAATACTGGGGGCTTGTAAGAAAGGTACGGCAGTAATCATGGGTGATTTTAATATGCATATAGACTGGATTAATCAAATTGGCATGGGTAGCCTCGAGGGAGAGTTCATTGAATGTATTAGAGATTGTTTTTTGGAGCAATATGTTGTGGAACCAACCAGGAGCAGGCTATTCTAGATTTGGTATTATGTAATGAGGTGGGATTAATTAATGATCTCATAGTTAAGGATCCTCTAGGGAAGAGTGATCATAGCATGCTAGAATTTCAAATTCAGTTTGAGGGCGAGAAACTGGAGTCCCACACTAGCGTTCTGGAGTTAAACAAAGGTAATTACATAGGCATGATGACAGAGTTGGCCCTAGTGGACTCGGCAGGAAGATTAAAAGGTAGGACAGTTGATAAGCAGTAGCAGATGTTTAAGGAGATATTCAATTCCTTCCAACTAAAATATATTCCAGAGAGTAATAAAGAGGGAGGAAAAAATCATGGCTAAGCAAGGAAGTTAAGGATAACATAAAGGCATACCATATTGCAAAGGCCAGTAACAGGCTGGAACATTGGGAAACTTTTAAAGATCAACAAAGGGTTACTAAAAAAGTAATAAAAAGAGCAATGGTAAATTATGAAAGAAAACTAGTGCAACATATAAAAACAGATAGCAAAAGCTTCTATAAGTATGTAAAAGGGAAGAGAGTAGCTAAAGTGAATGTTGGTCCCTTGGAGGGTGACTGGGGAGTTAATGGTGGGGAACACAGAAATGGCAGAGACACTATATTAGTATTTTGCCTCCGTTTTCACAGTGGAGGACACTGGTACCATCCCAATAGTAACAGGTAATGCAGAGGTTACAGAAAGGGAGGAACTTAGAACAATCATCATCACTAGGGAAAAAGTATTGGGATTGAAGGCAGGCAAGTCCCCAGGGCTGACGGCCTACACCCTAGGGTCTTAAAGGAAGTGGCAGCGGAGATAGTGGATCCATTGGTTATAATATTCCAAAATTCCCTGGATGCAGGAAAGATTCCAGTACATTGGAAAAATGCTCACTCAAAAAAGGAGTGAGGCAGAAAGTAGGAAACTATAGACCAGTTAGTTTAACATCTGTTGTTGAGAAATTGTTAGAATCCATTATTAAGGAAGTAATAACAGGACATTTAGAAAGTCAAAACGCAATCCATCAGAGTCAGCATGGTTTTATGAAGGGTAAATTGTGTTTGACTAATTTGCTCGAGTTCTTCAAAGATTTAACAAGTAAAGTGGATAATGGGGATCCTGTAGATGTAGTATATCTGGACTTCCAGAAGGCATTTGATAAGGTGCTGCACAAAAGGTTAATACACAAGGTAAGATCACATGGGGTTAGGGGCAATTTATTAGCTTGGATAGAGGATTGGCTAACCAACAGAAAACAGAGAGTCAGGATAAATGGGTCTTTTTCTGGTTGGCAAGATGTAACTAGTGGGGTGCCACAGGGTTCGGTCCTTGGGCCCAACTATTTACAATCTATCTTAATGACTTGGATGCAGGGATAGAAGATACTATAGCCAAATTTGCAGATGACACTAAAATAGGTGGATAGTAAGTTGCAATAAAGAATTAAGAAATTTACAAATGGATATGGATAGGTTAGGTGAATGGGCCAAAATTTGGCAGATGAAGTTTAATGTGGATAAGTGTGAGGTTATCCATTTTGATCAGAAGAATAGAAAGGCAAATTATTATCTAAATGGAGAGAAACTTCAGAGTGCTTCGGTGCAGAGGGATCTGGGTGTCCTCGTGCATGAATCGCAGAAAACTAGAATGCAGGTACAGCAGATGATAAGGAAGGCAAATGGAATTTTGGCATTTATTGTTAAAGGAATAGAGTATAAAAGTAGGGAAGTGTTGCTGCAACTGTACAAAGCACTAGTGAGACCGCACCTGGAGTATTGAGTACGGTTTTGGTCCCCTTACTTGAGGAGGGATGTAGTTGCATTGGAGGCAATTCAGGGGAGGTTCACTAGATTGATTCCATGGATGAGGGGTTTGTCTTATGAAGAGAGATTGAGCAGTTTAGGCCTTTACTCTCCAGAGTTTAGAAGAATGAGAGGAGATCTAATTGAGGTATATAAGATGATTAAGGGGATTGACAAAGTAGATGTAGAGAGGATGTTTCCTCTGGTGGGGCAATATAGAATGAGAGGTCATAGTTTTAAGATAAGGGATAGCAGATTTAAAACAGAGATGAGGAGAAATTACTTCTTTCAAAGGGTCGTGAGTCTGTGGAATTCACTACCCCAGAGTGCGGTGGATGCCGGGACATTGAGTAATTTTAAGGAGGAGATAGATAGATTTTTAATTAGTAATGAGTTGAAGGGTTATGGAGAACGGGCAGGAAAGTGGAGTTGAGGCCGAGATGAGATCAGCCATGATGGTATTGAATGGTGGAGCAGTTTCGAGGGGCTGAATTGCCTACTCCTGCTCCTAGTTCTTGCTGGAGTCAAAAAAAAAATGATGGGGAGTTGGCGCTGGTTTTGAAAAATTAACGAAGGATAAAACAGTTGAAACTAAGTTAATGAGTTAATTGTGGTAAACCTGAAGACACATTCCACAAAGGCACATGGTGCGTGAGCGAGTGAACGGCAGGTTTCAGCAATGCAGGTCCATCCCCACCGCAGGATCGCACATGTCTCCCACGCCCATCACCGCACCATTGATTTGCATTTTATATTGCATGCAAAACGGGAAAAGTGGCGGCAGCCAAAGTTCCGCCAACTTCTTTTCCCGCCGTCAGGAATGCCGTGGGACTCATAAAATCTCCGCCAGGTTTCTGATAAGGAGTTGAGTAAAGGTCTACGCTGGGCAGACAAAGGGAAAGGGATAGGTTCCATCTATTCCAGTGAAGAGGCAGGACTCTGCCTCTGTTATCTTCAAACTACAAGTAGGCAGAGACTGGATGTGTTCTTCAACACCATACCTAAGAAATTGTACCAGGGTTTTCGTCATTGAGCTGTGACTGAAAGATAACCAAAGAAGTCTGCTACAATACATCCATCCTCCTGAACCTTCCAAGCTTCAGTGAACCATAAGAAGGAACAAACACAGGCCTGCACCGTGCCAAGTCTTAACCCTGTAGAAAAAGGGGAGGTGGTGGTGTAGTGGTATTGTCACTGCATTAGTAACCCAGAGACCCAAGGTATTGCTCTGGGGACATGGGTTCAAGTCCCACCATGGCAATTCAATTAATAAATCTAGAATTAAAAGCTAGTCTAATGATGACCATGAAACCATTGTCGATTGTTGTAAAAACCCATCTGGTTCACTAATGTCCTTCAGGGAATGAAATTGTCTGGCCTACATGTGACTTCAGGCCCACAGCAATGTGGTTGACACTTACATGCCCTCTGAAATGCTCCAGCAAGCCACTCAGTTGTCTCTAATCGCTACAAAGTCAATAAGGAATGAAACCGGACCGACCACCGGGCATTGACCTCGGCACCGGAAACGACAACTGCAAACCCAGCCCTGTCAACCATGCAAAGACCTCCTTACTAACATCTGGGGCCTGTACCAAAGTTGGGAGAGACCCAGCAGAGGTGGCGGCACAGTGGTATACAGCAGGAAGGGAGTTGCCCTGGGAGTTTTCAACATTGCCTCTGGACTCCATGAAGCCTCAAGGCATCGGGTCAAACATGGACAAGGAAACCTCCTGCTGATTACCACCTACTGCCCTCTCTCAGCTGATGACTCAGTACTCCTCCATGTTGAACAGCACTTGGAGACAGCACTGAGGGTGGCAAGGTTACAAAATGTACTCTGGGTGGGGGACTTCAATGTCCATCACCAAGAGTGGCTTAGTAGCACCAGTACTGACCGAGCTGGCCGAGTCATAAAGGACATAACTGCTGGACTGGGTATGCGGCAAGTGGTGAGGGAAAAACATACATGACCTAATATTTACCAATCTGCCTGCCACAGATACATCTGTCCATGATAGGAGTGACCAACACACAGTCCTTGTAGAAATAAAGTCCTGTCTTCACATTAAGGAAACGCTCTATCGTGTTGTGTGGCACTACCACTATACTAAATGGGATAGATTTCGAACAGATCTAGCAATGCAAAACTCGGCATCCATGAGACACTGTGGGACATCAGCAGCAGCAGAATTGTACTCAACCACAATCTGCAACCTCATGGCTCGGCATATCCCCCACCCTACCATTAACATCAAGCTGGGGGATCAACCTGGGTTCAATGAAGAGTGCAGGACAGCTTTTTTCTATTCATTCATGGGGTGTGGGCATCACTGGCTAGGCCAGCATTTATTGCCCATCCCTAATTGCCCTTGAGAAGGTGGTGGTGAGCTGCCTTCTTGAACCGCTGCAGTCCATGTGGGGTAGGTACACACACAGTGCTGTTCAGAAGTGAGTTCCAGGATTTTGACCCAGTGACAGTGAAGGAACAGCGATATAGTTCCAAGTCAGAATGGTGTGTGACTTGGAGAGGAACTTGCAGGTGGTGGTGTTCCTATGCATTTGCTGCCATTGTCCTTCTAGTTGGTAGAGGTCATGGGTTTGGAAGGTGCTGTCTAAGGAGCCTTGGTGCGTTGCTGCAGTGCATCTTGTAGATGGTACACACTGCTGCCACTGTGTGCCAGTAGTGAATGTTTGTAGATGGAGTGCCAATCAAGCAGGCTGCTTTGTCCTGGATGGTGTCGAGCTTCTTGAGTGTTGCTGGAGCTGCACCCATCCAGGCAAGTGGAGAGTATTCCATCACACTCCTGACTTGTGCCTTGCAGATGGTGGACAGGCTTTGGGGAGTCAGGAGGTGAGTTAGTCACCGCGGGATTCCTAGCCTCTGACCTGCTCTTGTAGCCATGGTATTTATATGGCTACTCCTGTTCAGTTTCTGGTCAATGGTAACACTCAAGATGTTGATAGTGGGGGATTCAGCGATCGTAATGGCATTGAACGTCAAGGGGAGATCGTCAGATTCTCTCTTGTTGCAGATGGTCATTGCCTGGCACTTGTGTGGCGCGAATGGTACTTGCCACTTATCAGCCCAAGCCTGGATATTGTCCAGGTCTTGCTGCATTTCTACACGGACTGCTTCAGTATCTGAGGAGTCACGAATGGTGCTGAACATTGTGCAATCATCAGCGAACATCCCCACTTCTGACCTTATGATTGAAGGAAAGTCATTGATGAAGCAGCTGAAGATGGTTGGGCCTAGGACACTACCCTGAGGAACACCTGCAGTGATGTCCTGGAGCTCAGATGATTGACCTCCAACAACCACAACCAACTTCCTTGTGCTAGGTATGACTCCAGCCAGTGGACAGTTTTCCCCCTGATTCCAATTGACTTCAGTTTTGCTAGGGCTCCTTGATGCCATACTCGGTCAAATGCTGCCTTGATGTCAAGGGCAGTCACTCTCACCTCACCTCTTGAGTTCAGCTCTTTTGTCCATGTTTGAACCAAGGCTGTAATGGGGTCAGGAGCTGAGTGGCCCTGGTGGAACCCAAACTGGGTATCACTGAGCAGGTTATTGTTAAGTAAGTGCCGCTTGATAGTACTGTCAACAACTCCTTCCATCACTTTACTGATTGAGAGTAGACTGATGGGGTGGTAATTGGCTGGGTTGGACTTGTCCTGCTTTTTGTGTACAGGACATACCTGGGCACTTACCTTCAGGAGTGGAGAGCAGTTGGAGCTGTGTGGAAATGCTGAGAACTGGGAACGGATAAATTCAGCGTGAGGCTTGGGGCCTTCACTTACCTTCCGGGAGCAGAGAGCAGTTGGAGCTGTGTGGAAACGCTGAGAACCAGGAGCGAATAAATTCAGCGTGAGGGTCGGGGCCTTCATTTACCTTCCGGGAGCAGAGAGCAGTCGGACCTATGTGGAAACACCGAGAACTGACAGCGGATAAATTCAGCGTGAGGCTCAGGGCCTTCACTTACCTTCAGGAGTGGAGAGCAGTCGGACCTGTGTGGTAACATTGAGAACCGAGAGCGGATAAATTCAGCGTGAGGCTCGGGGCCTTCACTTACCTTCAGGAGTGGAGAACAGTCGGACCTGTGTGGAAATGCCGAGAACCGAGAGCGGATAAATTCAGCGCGAGGCTCGGGGCCTTCACTTACCTTCCGGGAGTGGAGAACAGTCGGACCTGTGTGGAAATGCTGAGAACCGAGAGCGGATAAATTCAGCGCGAGGCTCGGTGCCTTCACTTACCTTCAGGAGTGGAGAACAGTCGGACCTGTGTGGAAATGCCGAGAACCGAGAGCGGATAAATTCAGCATGAGGCTCGGGGCCTTCACTTACCTTCCGGGAGCGGAGAGCACTCGGACCTGTGTGGAAATGCTGAGAACTGAGAGTGGATAAATTCAGCGCGAGGCTCGGGGCCTTCACTTACCTTCCGGGAGCAGAGAGCACTCGGACCTGTGTGGAAATGCTGAGAACTGAGAGTGGATAAATTCAGCATGAGGCTCGGGGCCTTCACTTATCTTCTGGGAGTGGAGAGTAATTGGACCTGTGTGGAAATGCTGAGAACTGAGAGTGGATAAATTCAGCATGAGGCTCGGGGCCTTCACTTATCTTCTGGGAGTGGAGAGTAATTGGACCTGTGTAGAAATGCTGAGAACTGAGAGTGGATAAATTCAGAATGAGGCTCGGGGCCTTCACTTATCTTCTGGGAGTGGAGAGTAATTGGACCTGTGTGGAAATGCTGAGAACTGAGAGTGGATAAATTCAGAATGAGGCTCGGGGCCTTCACTTATCTTCTGGGAGTGGAGAGTAATTGGACCTGTGTGGAAATGCTGAGAACTGAGAGTGGATAAATTCAGCATGAGGCTCAGGGCCTTCACTTATCTTCTGGGAGTGGAGAGTAATTGGACCTCTTCAGGCGCACCGGAGTTTTGAAAATAAAGAGAAAAAAAGCCAACAGTGACATCACAGGTGATTGGTTGGTGAGTAACTCCTGTTAGAGAATAACTCTTAATAGCTGGGTAAGTAACTAGAAGTAAAGGAAAGGTCTACAGTATTTTTTTAATATAGTGGGTAGTTGTTTTTTTAGGGAATCAAGGTCCCTAGTGTAAATAATCTAATTTTTAGGTAATTTAAGGGGATTAATTAAGGGTAAGTCATGGCAGAGCAGCTTGGCAGTGTGGAATGCTCCTCCTGTGCAATGCGGGAAGTCAGGGATACTTCCAGTGTCCAGGGCGAACACAGGTTCAGGAAGTGTCTCCGGTTGCAGCGACTCGAAATCCGCATTTCGGATCTGGAGCGGCGGCTGGAGACACTGTGGAGCATCCGTGAGGCTAACATCATCGTGGATAGCACATACAGGAAGGTGGTCACACCGCAGGTAAAGACTGCTCAGGCAGAAAGGGGATGGGTGACCACCAGACAGAGGAGAAGAACTAGGCAGGTAGTGCAGGAGTCCCCTGGGTCCATCTCCCTTTCGAACAGATTTTCCACTTTGGATACTGCTGGGGGAGATAGCTTCTCAGAGGAATGCAGCAGCAGCCTAGTCTGTGGCACCACGGGTGGCTCAGCTGCACAGGAGGGGAGGAAAAGGAGTGGGAGAGCAATAGTGATAGGGGATTCTATCGTAAAGGGTACAGAGAGGCGTTTCTGTAGCCACAAATGTGACTCCAGGATGGTATGTTGCCTCCTTGGAGCGAGGGTCAAGGATGACACGGAGCGGCTGCAGGACATTCTTAAGGTCGAGGGTGAACAGTCAGAGGTCGAGGTACACATTGGTACCAATGACATAGGTAGAAAGAGGGATGAGGTCCTGCAACAATAATTTAGGGAGCTAGGTAACAGGTTAAAAAGCAGGATCTCAAAGGTTGTAATCTCTGGATTACTCCTGGTGCCATGTGCTGGTGAGTATAGGAATAGGAGGATAGAGCAGATGAATGTGTAGCTGAAGGGATGAAGGCAGGAGGGAGAGCTTTAGTTTCCTGGATCACTGGGTCTGTTTTTGAACTGGAACGGGACCAACATCCTTGCTGGGAGGTTTGCTAGTGCTGTTGCGGGGGTGGTGGGGGGGAGGGAGGTTTAAACTAATTTGGCAGGGGGATGGGATACAGAGTGGAGGTACAGTAGGGGGTGAGGCACAGCCAAATATTGAAGAGAAACTGAGTCTGTCTGGAAGGCAGAGCAAATATAGACCTGTTCAGGCACAAGTGAAAAATGCAAGGCTGGATTGCATCTATTTTAATGCAAGGAGTCTTACTAGTAAGGCAGATAAATTGAGGGCATTGATTAGCACATGGGATTATGATATTAATGCCATCAGAGACATGGTTGAGGGAGGGACAGGACTGGCAGCTCAATATTCCAGGGTACAGAATCTTGACAGGGAAGGGGATAAAAGAGGAGGTGGCATTGCACTGTTGATCAAGGAGTCAAATACTGCAGTAAGGAGGGATGATATCTTGGAAGGTTCCTCAAATTAGGCCAGATGGGTAGAACTTAAAACAAAAAGGGGCAATCGCTTGGCTGGGAGTGTACTACAGGCTCCAAACAGTCAGGGAGAGATAGATATGTAGATATGTCGGCAAATCTTAGAAAGGTGTAAAAATAATAGGGTAATAATAGTAGGGAATTTCAACTTCCCCAATATCAACTGGGATAGTCTTAGTGTAAAAGGCTTAAAGGGGGCGGAATTCTTAAAATGCATACAGGAGAGCTTTTTAAGTCTGCACGTAGAAAGTCCTACAAGAGAAGGGGCAGTACTGGACCTAATCCTGGGGAATGAAGCTGGACAAGCGGTAGAAGTGACAGTGGGGGAGCATTTTGGGGATAGTGACCTTAACTCTGTAAGGTTTAAGGTAGTTATGGAAAAGGACAAAGATGGACTAGAAATAAAGGTACTGAACTGGGGGAAGGCTGATTTCAATATGAGAAAACAGGATCTGGCCAAAGTGGACTGGGAGCAGCTACTTGTAGGAAAGTCTACATCAGACCAGTGGGAGTCATTCAAGGAGGAAATAGTGAGAGTTCAGAGCCAACATGTACCCATTAAGGTGAAGGGTAGGACCAACAAGTCCAGGGAACCCTGGATGTCAATGGATATAGCAGATTGGATCAGGAAAAGAAAGGAGGTTTATGGCAGATTCAGAGCGCTGAAAACAATGGAGGCACTAGAGGAGTCTAGAAAGTGTAGGGAGGTACTTAAAAAAAGTAATTAGGAGAGTGAGGAGGGGGCATGAAAAAACATTGGCGGACAAGATACAGGAAAATCCCACAGTGTTTTATAAGTATATTAAGGGCAAGAGGATAACCAGGGAAAGAGTAGGGCCCATGAGGGATCAACGTGGCAATCTGTGTGTGGAGCCAGAGGACATAGGTGAGGTTTTAAATGATTACTTTTCATCGGTGTTCACTATGGAGAAGGACAATGTAGGTGTAGAGATCAGGGAGGGGGATTGTGATATACTTGAACATATTAGTATTGAAAGGGATGAAGTATTTGCTGTTTTAGTGGGCTTAAAAGTGGATAAACCCCCAGGCCCAGATGAGATGTATCCCAGCCTGTTATGTGAGGCAAGGGAGGAGATAGCAGGGGCTCTGACACAAATTTTCAAATCCTCTCTGGCCACAGGAGAGGTACCAGAGGACTGGAGGACAGCGAATGTGGTACCATTATTCAAGAAGGGTAGCAGGGATAAACCAGGTAATTACGGGCCGGTGAGTCCAACATCAGTGGTTAGGAAACTATTGGAAAAAATTCTGAGGGACAGGATTAATCTCCACTTGGAGAGGCAGGGATTAATCAGGGATAGTCAGCATGGCTTTGTCAAGGGGAGATCGTGTCTAACTAACTTGATTGAATTTTTCAAGGCGGTGACTAGATGTGCAGATGAGGGTAAAGCAGTTGATGTAGTCTACATAGCCTTCAGTAAGGCTTTCGATAAGGTCCCACATGGGAGATTGGTTAAGAAGGTAAGAGCCCATGAGATCCAGGGTAATTTGGCAAATTGGATCCAAAATTGGCTTAGTGGCAGGAGGCAGAGGGTGATGGTTGAGGGCTGTTTTTGCGAGGGGAAGCTTGCAACCAGTGGTGTACCACAGGGATCGGTGCTGGGACCCTAGCTGTATGTAGTGTACGTTAATGATTTAGACGTGAATATAGGAGGTATGATAAGTAAGTTCGCAGACGACACGAAAATCCTTTGATTACAGGACGTTATAGATGGGCTGGTAAGATGGGCGGAGCTGTGGCAAACGGAATTTAATCCTGAGAAGTGTGAGGTGATGCATTTTGGGAGAACTAACAAGGCAAGGGAATATACAATGGATGGCAGGACCCTAGGAAGTACAGAGGGTCAGAGGGACCTTGGTGTACTTGTACATAGATCACTTTCATAGATTTTCATGTCATCTGCAAACTTACTGAAGGCAGCAGCACAGGTGGAAAACGTGGTTGAGGAGGCATATGGGATACTTGCCTTTATTAGCTGAGGCATAGTATATAAGAGCAGGGAGGTTATGATGGAGTGATTGAAAAGGCTAGGGTTGTTTTCCTTCAAGCAGAGAAGGCTGAGGTGGGGACATGATATATACAAAGTTATGAGGGGCATTGATAGGTTAGATAGGAAGAGACTTTTTCCCTTAGCGGAGGTGTCAATAACCAGGGGGCATAGATTTAAGGTAAGGGACAGGAGGTTTAGAGGGGATTTGAGGGAAAATATTTTCACCCAGAGGGTAGTGGGTATCTGGAATACACTGTCTGAAGGGGTGGTAGAGGCAGGGACCCTCACAACATTGAAGAAGTATTTAGATGAGCACTTGAAACGCCATAGCATACAAGGTTACGGGCCAAGTGCTGGAAAATGGGATTAGAATAGATAGGTGCTTGATGGCCAACACAGACACGATGGGCCGAAGGGCCTGTTTCTGTGCTGTATAACTCTTTGACTCTAATTTTCCACATTGCAGGGTAGATGCCAGTGTTGTAGCTGTACTGGAACAGCTTGGCTTGCGGCATGTAAAGTTCTGGAGCATAGGGCTTCAGTACTATTGCCAGAATATTGTCAGGGCCCATAGCCTTTGCAGTATCCAGTGCCTTCAGTCGTTTCTTGATATCACGCGGAGTGAATCGAATTGGCTGAAGTCTGGCATCTGTGATGCTGGGCACCTCAGGAGGAGGCCAAGATGGATCATCAACTCGGCACTTCTGGCTGAAGATTGTTGCAAATGCTTCAGCCTTATCTTTTGCACTGATGTGCTGGGCTCCCTCATCATTGAGGATGGGGATATTTGTGGAGCCACCTCCTCCAGATATTTGTTTAATTGTCTACCACCATTCACGGCTGGATGTGGCAATGGAAGCACACAGGTCTCCGGGTCTCATTCCCACTTACAGCAACTTGCTTTTTGGCTGGAGAAGGGCCCTCTATGTGTCCTGTTTTTCTTTCTCTCCCAGGATTGCTTGGGTTCTTATCAACTTCCCATCCTTTGTCCTTTTCGGATTTGTGGGGATGACTAGGAAAGGTCTTCCCCTGGGGAACAACCTTGTATATTAGCGCAAACTCATCAGCCAGAACTGCGACTTGCCTAGCTCTATGACTTTCTGTTCCTCTACTTGTGTCCTTATGGAGAGATGGAGAGAGTTTTTAATGGGACAATCTCGCAGACACCACCATCACCATCCTCGGGTATGTCCTGTCCCACCGGCAGGACAGACCCAGCAGAGGTGGAAGGACAGTGGTATACAGTAGGGAGGGAGTTGCCCTGGGAGTCCTCAACATCGACTCCGCACCCCATGAAGTCTCATGGCATCAGGTCAAACATGGACAAGGAAACCTGCTGCTGATTACCACCTACTGCCCTCCCTCAGCTGATGACTCAGTACTCCTCCATGTTGAACAGCACTTGGAGGACACACTGAGGGTGGCAAGGGCACAAAATGTACTCTGGGTGGGGGACTTCAATGTCCATCACCAAGAGTGGCTCGGTAGCACCACTACTGACCGAGCTGGCCGAGTCCTAAAGGACATAGCTGCTCGATTGGGTCTGCAGCAGGTGGTGAGGGAACCAACAAGTGGGAAAAACATACTTGACCTCGTCCTCACCAATCTGCCTGCCACAGATGTATCTATCCATGACTATTGGTAGGAGTGACCACCGCACGGCCCTTGTGGAGACAAAGTCCCGCCTTCACATTGAGGATACCCTCCATCATGTTGTGTGGCACTATCACCTTGCTAAATGGGATAGATTTCGAACAGATCTAGCAATGCAAAACTGGGCATCCATGAGGCGCTGTGGGCCATCAGCAGCAGCAGAATTGTACTCAACCACAATCTGTAACCTCATGGCCCGGCATATCCCCCACTCTACCATTACCATCAAGCCAGGAGACCAACCCTCGTTCAATGGAGAGTGCAGGAGGGCATGCCAGGAGCAGCACCAGGCACGCCTAAAAATGAGGTGTCAACCTGGTGAAGCTACAACAGAGGACTACTTGCATGCCAAACTGCGTAAGCAGCATGCGATAGATGGAGCTAAGCAATCCCATAACCAACGGATCAGATCTAAGCTCTGCAGTCCTGCAACATCCAGCCATGAATGGTGGTGGACAATTAAACAACTAACTGGAGGAGGTGGCTGCACAAATATCCCCATCCTCAATGATGGGGGAGCCCAGCACATTAGTGCAAAAGGTAAGGCAGAAGCCTTTGCAACAATCTTCAGCCAAAAGTGCCGAGTTGATGATCCTTCTCAGCCTCCTCCTGAAGTCCCCAGCATCAAGGAGCCCGAGAAAAACTGGAGTCAATTGGAATCGGGGGAAAACCCTCCGCTGGCTGGAGTCATACCTAACACAAAGGAAGATGGTTGTGGTTGTTGGAGGTCAGTCATCTGAGCTCCAGTACATCACTGCAGGAGTTCCTCAGGGTAGTGTCCTCGGCCCAACCATCTTCAGCTGCTTCATCAATGACCTTCCTTCAATCATAAGGTGAGAAGTGTGGATGTTCGCTGATGATTGCACAAAGTTCAGCACCATTCGCGACTCCTCAGATACTGAAGCAGTCCGTGCACAAATGCATTAAGATCTGGACAATATCCAGGATTGGGCTGATCAGTGGCAAGTAACATTCATGCCACATAAGTGCCAGGCAATGACCATCTCCAACAAGAGAGAATCTAACCATCTCCCCTTGACATTCAATGGCATTACCATTGCTGAATCCTCCACTATCAACACCTTGTGTGTTACCATTGACCAAAAACTGAACTGGAGTAGCCATATAAATACCGTGGCTACAAGAGCAGGTCAGAGGCTAGGAATCCTGCGGTGAGTAACTCATCTCCTGAGTCCACAAAGCCTGTCCACCATCTACAAGGCACAAGTCAGAAGCGTGATGGAATACTCTCCACTTGCTTGGATGGGTGCAGCTCCAACAACACTCAAGAAACCCGACACCATCCAGAACAAAGCAGCCCGCTTGATTGGCACCCCATCCTCAAACATTCACTCCCTCTACCACCGATGCACAGTGGCAGCAGTGTGTACCATCTACAAGATGCACTGCAGCAACGCACCAAGGCTCCTTAGACAGCACCTTCCAAACCCATGACCTCTACCAACTGGAAGACAAGGGCAGCAAATGCATGGGAACACCACCACCTGCAAGTTGCCCTCCAAGCCACTCATCATCCTGACTTGGAACTATATCGCCCTTCCTTCACTGTCACTGGGTCAAAATCCTGGAACTCCCTTTCTAACAGCACTGTGGGCGTAGCTACCTCACATGCAGCGGTTCAAGAAGGCAGCTCACCATCACCTTCTCAAGGGCAATTAGGGATGGGCAATAAATGCTGGCCTAGCCAGCGACACCCACATCCCAGGAATGAATTTAAAAAAAATTCCTCGAGCAGAATTCCCTCTCTGAGATTTTCATAGCTGGGCTGCACTTGAAGAGCCATCAGCCACTGGTCAAAAGCCAGCTGCTTACTTCTCTCAAATTTCAAGTACGTTTGACCAGCTTGCTTCTTGAGGTTCTAAATTTCTGCCAGTCGGCTTCCGGTACTCGCTCATATGCCCCGAGGATAGCAAATTTTTTGTTAGTTCATAATTTGATGAACTCTCATCTGGCAACAGGGAATAAACCTCATGGGCTTTTCTGGTTAGCTTACTTTGTAGCAGGAGAGTCCCAGCCTAAGCCGGCCACGTTAACCACCTGACAAGTTTTTCAAACGATACAAAAATGCTTCCATGTCTCCCTCATTGAATTTTGGGATCAGTTGGGTAAATTGTAACAATTGAATACACAGCCCCGAATTGCTCTTCTCCAAATTGTCCATGCTTTCACTGGGGTTACTCTGTCGCCCCCTAGTTGACTCAAGTCACCTCAGCTCTCTTTCTCTCTCTCCTGTCTTTCTTTTTCTTCTTCCCGTCTCTCTCTTTCTCTCTCTCTTTCCCTGTCTTCTAATTCAAGTTTCCTCTGTTCCCATTGTACCTTTGCTCGCAATACCCTGTCTGAGTCTATTTCTAACCCTGTCTCTGCTTCTTAGGATTCAAGGGAAAGATGGTTGGCCACTCGTCTTAGGAGTTCAGACCTCCGAGCTTTGGCATGGAAAGTGATCCCACACTGATCAGCCATATTCCTGAACTCCTCCTAAGTACTTTGAACTTGTCCCAAGTTACTTCACCCTGACTTGGGGGGTTCGCGGGTTCAGTTGCAGACATGTTCACATTCTAGCACACAAGACCACAATTTAAATATTTTCTCTTTTTGATGGGGAACCTTTTGATTTCCCACTTGCAATTTCTCGTTTGTCTGTGGGTCCAATCTGGATGTTAGCCCCCAAATTTCTGTTATGACGAGGTGAGGCAGGGGTCTGGGGCTCCCCTTGCAGCCTTTGCCTGGTTTGACCATAACAGGGTTTAATTTTTTAAAACACAGTGTTTTAGCTTCCCCTCGCTGACTCCTTGCTCACTGCTTTTTAATTGTAATGGTAAAGAAATCAACCAGACAGCTTTCCTTAGGTTTAAAACAAGAAAGGTGTAAGTTTATTAACCGTAAAACTCTAATTCAATTGAAACTACTAAAACTACACAACCATGCTAGCATGCATAGACGATAAACACACACACAAATAGAAAGAAGAGAAAGAATCGGGGGAAAGGTTTGTAGCAATATCTGGAGTTCATTTACTTTTTGGGGATTGGATGTACAGTTTGATTGAAGTTAAGTCTTGCAGTCTCATTGGGAACCAGTGCTCACTTTCAAACTTGTTTCGATGATTTTCTGTCTCGAGGCTTAGTTTCTTCCGTGGTTCCCTTCGTAGCATGAGAGGGAGAGAGAGACATGGAGATGCTGTCTTCTTGAAATTCAGTTGCAGTCTCTTTTCCAGCTGATCTGTGAGCACAATTTCAAACCAAATCAGGGCCAGGTTAATCATGTGACTAGCTCCGTATTTGGAACAAACTCTCTTGCATTTTGTTGATTCCTTTAAAGTCTTGCCGACACCCTCAGTGGGGGATGGGGTTGCGGTGACACTGGCTTTTTCACATTCAATGTCTCTTTGATCCAAAGTCCAACTGGCTAATTGAATTAATTAAAAGAATTAATTGTCTTCTCCAGGCAACTGTCTTTTAGAAGGCTGCGTTTGCTGACAACGCTACCACTAGGTGGCGCTGCTGTGGCACATGCAAAACGTCACAGTCTGCGACTTCAGGCAGCTGCCAAGACTAAAGATGGCGCTGCTCAAATAATCACACGGAGGCAACCTAACCTAAACACATGGCAGCACACAATGGCGGGAGGGAGAGAGCGAGCGAGCCGGGGACAGGGGCGAGCGGGCCAGGGAGTGGGGGGGGGGGGGTGCGGAGTGGGGACGGGGGGCAGCGGAGTGGTCCGGGGACGGGGGGGGGGGGCGCGAGCGGAGCGAAGAGATCGAGGGGGGGGGGGTGGGGGGAGCGGAGCGGTCGGAGAGAGCAGCAAGGGGGAGGAGCAGAGTGGCCAAAAGAGTGGAGCAGCTGGAGAGAGCAGCGGGGGGGGGGGGGGGGGGTGGTGTGTTGGGGAATAGTGGAGCTTGACGCATGCGTGAATATCCGTTGGCGTTGCATTGCTGTACGCATAAAGTGCATGCGCAGAGGCCGGCCAGGGGGTTAAGCAGAGAGTGTGATTAGGCTGTGTTGGTTCAAGTGGAGAAATATTATGAAGGCTGCACTTTGTAACATGATTATGTTTTAAAAACTGTGATTTTTAAAAAAGAATTTCAGGTGAAGTCAGATAAATCAGCTGACATTACACCAACTCTGCTTAAGAACAAGACATAAATCTTGGTTACAGGACAAGAAGTTCCCAGAACAAAGACTTTTTGAAAAGTAGAAACTGCAGGGTGTTATGAAGGTGCTTCAATATTTTTTAAGTTTTTTTGAAGACTCATGTTTATATTGTAGAAATTGATTCATTGGAAGGCTGAAGATTTTATAAATGCTGGACTTTTGTTGTTAACAGTTCACTGAAAGGACACCGAGATGTCGTTTGAAAACAACCTCTGCAGGAAATCATGTACTTTAAGCTCAATAAACAACAGAAACCTTGGAGACCTGGGGAAGATATTTACAGAGAAGCCACATGTCAAGGCTTATGGAGGTTAAGAGGTCAACTTTCTGGTTGGGATTTGGATCTTGTTTTTAGTTCAGTTGAGGTGTGGACTGTTTTGAAGACAATTGGAGATCAACTTGCCAAGGAGAAAACACCCAGCTCACCTTTCCCTACTGCTTTGAAGAAACCCTGCAAAGATCCAATGTGGGAGAGCTAAAATCCCTGGTGCTGCATCTCCTGAGAAACAGGAAAAACCTGCCAGATTAATTCTCAATACTACCTGAAAAGAACCGCTCTAGAAAAGATACCAGTGACCTGTCACCGTATACCTGGACGCCAGACCAAAAGGGACAACTGACTTTCTTCCATATCTTCTCTTTTTTCTTCAAGAATTAGCAAGTATTTGGCCAAAGTATTTTTTTTTTTGTAACAGACCTCCGTAGAAAGAATCTCTGTATTTTTTCAGTGTGTGCGAGTGTGTGTGTCTGGGCAATTTAAAAAGGGAACTTTAATATTTCAATCTGTACGTTAATGCTTTGTTTCATTACTGGATAAGTTTGGTTTTGATAATAAACTGATAATTGTTTATTAAAGAAACCTGGCTGGTGTATTTTATTCTGGGATAAAGAGCAGAGTATATAATTCACCAAATTAGTAACTAGGGAAACATTTTTTAAATATATGTTGTGACCTGTGAAGTTGTGACTAGAAAATACAGTGCATTTCCCCCTACCGCAGACGTAACAAAAAATGTAACACCTGAGGAACAATGGGGTTTCAACCTCCCAGACTTTCAGATCATAAATAAGGAGTCAGTGATTCTGAGTATGTAAATATGCACGGCCGCTGCTAAAGCCTGGTAACAAAGAAAAGCACAGATGGCTCTGCGGAAGCCAGACTTTTGGATATTGGAAAAGGACAATGGACAATTGACTTTTGATTCCAGATAAATTTAACAGACTTTCTGAAGGCAGGCAGGCTGTAAGAGAGGAGACCAGAAGCTGCAGTCTCAGAGTAGGCTGTAAGGAAGATGACCAGTGGTGGCAGCCTCAAGGGAGAGAGACAGGGAACACCTGCTCTCACAGAAGACTGATGCAGCAAAAGGCTGCAAAATCTTGAACCTGTTCAGAAAGTTGAGGTTTGTGGAGTAGAAAACCAACAGGAATCACCTTATTTACGGACATTCAGGTCGAAAGTGCTTGAAGTGAGTGAAAAGGACATTGATTTTTGGAAAGGTCTGGGAGATCCAACCCATTGCAATTAGGATGAATTCGGACTTTTAACCGCAAAGACTTCGCCATCAAAGAGGATTGTGTAACATGTAAGCATGGTGTGAGGTTAAGTAGTTAAAAAGTAAAAAAAAACTTTCCTGTAATTTGGGGGATATCAGCTACTTACAAAGTGTTATTTAGTTAATGGGGATTTCTTTTAGTTTAGTTGTTATAATAAGTCTTAAAATGTGAAATTTTGTGTAATTCTTTAAATTGGTCTGAGGTTTTCATAGCTTGTATTTTATTGTTAACAGTCTCAGTGAGGTTGTTAACAATATCAACAGCATAGTCTTCATTGTCCAAATGCTCAGTTTCTGTGCTGTAACACTTTGTGATTCCAAGGCTGCTATTCTATAACATTTGAATAAAAGTCTGCAACTTTTGAAACAGGAGCATCAAGCAGAGAATCTATCATGTGAACACACGTATGAACATACAAATTAGGAGCAGGAGTAGGCCACTCGGCCCCTCGAGCCTGCTCTACCATTCAATAAAATCATGACTGATCTGATTGTGACCTCTACTTCACATTCCCTCCTACCCCCAATAACCTTTCACTCCCTTGCTTATCAAGAATCTATCTACCTCTGTCTTAAAAATGTTTACAAACTTTGCTGCCACTGCCTTTTGAGGAAGAGAGTTCCAAAGACTCACTACCCTCTGAAAGAAAAAAATTCTCATCATCTCTGTCTTAAATGGGTGACCCCTTATTTTTAAACATTGGCCCCTAGTTCTAGATTCTCCCACAAGTGGGAACATCCTTTCCACATCCACTCTGTCAAGGCCCCTCAGAATCTTATATATTTCGATCAAGTCGCCTCTTACTCTCCTAAACTCCAGCGGACACAACCCAGCCTGTCCAACCCTTCCTCATAAGACAACCCGCCCATTCCAGGTATTAGTCTAGTAAACCTTCTCTGAACTGCTTCCAACACATTTAAATCCTTCCTTAAATAAGGAGACCAGTACTGTACACAGTACTCCAGATGTGGTCTCACCAATGCCCTGTATAGCTGAAGCATAACCTCCCTACTTTTGTATTCAATTCTCCTCGCAATAAATGATAACATTCTATTAGCTTTCCCAATTACTTGCTGTACCTCCATACTAACATTTTGTGATTCATGCACTAGGATACCCAGATCCCTCTGCATCTCGGGGCTCTGCAATCTCCCACCATTTAGATAATATGCTTTTTTATTCTTCCAGCCAAAATGGACAATTTCACATTTTCCCACATTATACTTAATTTGCCAGGTCTTTGCCCACTCAATTAGCCTATCTATATTCCTTTTGTTAGCCTCCTTACTTCCTCCTCACAATTTACTTTCCTACCGGTGTTCTGATGAAAGGTCACAGATCTGAAATGTTAACTTTGCTACTCTCTCTACCGATGATACCAGACCCACTGAGTATTTCCAACACTTTCTGTTTCTATTACTTTCCAACCTATTTTTGTGTCATCATCAAATTTAGCAACCATACCTTCGGTCCCTTCATTCAAGTCATTTATATTAATTGTAAAAAGTTGAATCCCCAGCACAGATCCCTGTGGCACACCACTCGTTTCATTTTGCCAACCAAAAAAAATGACCCATTTATGCCTACTCTGTTTCCTGTTCACGAGCCAATCTTCTACCCATGCCAATATGTCACCCCCTATACCATCAGCTTTTATCTACCACAATAATCTGTGATGTGGCACCTTATCAAATGCCTTCTGGAAATCTAAGTACAGTACATCCACCAGTTCCTTTATCCACAGCACATGTAATTCCCTCAAAGAACTCCAATAAATTGGTTAAATATGATTTCCCTTTCACAAATCCATGCTGACTCTGCCTGATTACCTTGAATTCTTCTAAATGCCCTGCTATAACATCTTTAGTAATAGCTTCTAACATTTTCCCTATGACAGATGTTAAGCTAACTGGCCTGTAGTTTCCTGATTTCTGTCTCTCTCCCTTTATGAATAAATGAGCTATATTGGCTATTTTCCAATCGAATGGAACCTTCCCCGAATCTCGGGGATTTTAGAAAATCAAAACCAATGCATCAACTATCTCACCAGCCACTTCTTTTAAGACTCTAGGATAAAGTCCATCAGAACCCAGGGACTTTTCAGCCCACAGCTCCAACAATTTGTTCAGTATCACTTCCCCGGTGATTGTAATTTTCTTGGGTTTCTCCCAGCCTTCCATTTCCTGACTCCTGACAACGCAGAACATGCGCAGAGGGATCGCGGATATCATCAACATGTGCAAACATTTGCCGACTGCCAGTAGGAATGCGCGCATGCGATCACCATGCAATGATGTCCTCGCCCCTCTATAGCAGTCTCCATTCACCCAAACAATATCCCGCTCCCTCCCATCATCCCTGCTTCATTACCGCTTCCCAACACCACCACCCCCCCCCCCCCCCCCCCCCACCTCCCACCGGCCACTCACTACTGCCTTCCCTGTACCGCTCATTCCAGGCCTGGCCATTCCCCTGCCTCGATCGCTTGCTCCCGGCCTCCCCTTGACTGATCGTTCCCTGCTGATCAGGTGGGGAGTGAGGGGCAACGCGGGAGCGAGTGACCAAGAGAAGGGAAGCAGCGCGGCCTGGGTCAAGCAGCTGGAGGGCGTGGAGGGGAATGAGTGGGCGAAGCGGCGAGGCTGGGAGTGAGTGGCTGAGGGAAAGCGGTGGAAAGAGAGTGGCAAGAAGACAGGCTCAGGAGGGAGCGGCAATGGGAAGCACAAGGGCAGGAGGGAGCGGGGGACTGTTGAGGTGATTTGGGTTTGTTTTTTGTCATAAATTGAGCAGCGCCATCTTTATTCCTGGCAGCTGCCAGAGACATCTCAGACAGTGACATTTCAGTAGATGTGGCTGTATTTGTTACTACTGTGCCACCTAGTGGTTGCATTGTCAGCAAATGCAGCCTTTCCTGAATTACAGCAATATCTCTGATATTACTTACATCCTCATTCTCAGGAAACAGTGCTGTGACACTCAACGACTGGACCCATCGCCAAGTGATTTGCAGTAAACGGATGTGCTGTTTGCTGCCTGGAAATGGTTCAGAAATAATCCCACCAGACTCTCAATTAGCATTAAATTTGTGTTATTCCTTAAATTTAAATTATCAGTTTTCACCTTCAGATCCTTGGGACAGAGGCCCATTGCTGATGTCCTTTCACCATCCTGCCTGGGATTACCTGACTCACCAAAGAATCGGATGGGACCACAACCTTCCTGCTCCATTCAGCATAGACTGAACTGGGTCATTAACTGTCATTATCCACTAAACAAAAACACCAATCAACACTAAATGGGATAGATTTCGTACAGATCTAGCAATGCAAAACTGGGCATCCATGAGGTGCTGTGGGCCATCAGCAGCAGCAGAATTGTACTCAACCACAATTTGTAACCTCATGGCCCGGCCTATCCCCCACTCTACCATGACCATCAAGCCAGGAGACCAACCCTGGTTCAATGAAGAGTGCAGGAGGGCATGCCAGGAGCAGCACCTGGCATACCTCAAAATGAGGTGTCAACCTGGTGAAGCTATAACACAGGACTACTTGCGTGCCAAACTACGTAAGCAGCATGCAATAGACAGAGCTAAATGATCCCCTACCCCACGATCAGATCTAAGTTCTGCAGTCCTGCCACATCCAGCCGTGAATGGTGGTGGACAATGAAACAACTAACTGGAGGAGGTGGTTCCACAAATATCCCCAACCTCAATTATGGGATAGCCCTACACATTAGTGCAAAAGATAAGGCAGAATCATTTGCAACAACCTTCAGCCAGAAGTGCCGAGTTGATGATCCATCTCGGCCTCCTCCTGACAAAAAGAAACAACTGAAGGCACTGGAACTGCAAAGGCTATGGGCCCTGACAACATTCCATCAATAGTACTGAAGACCTTTGCTCCAGAACTTGCTGCACCCCTAGCCAAGCTGTTCCAGTACAGTTACAACACTGGCATCTACCCTGCAATGTAGAAAATTGCCCAGGTACATCCTGTACACAAAAAGCAGGACAAGTCCAACCTGGCCAATTACCGCCCCATCAGTCTACTCTCAATCACAGAACATAGAACAGTACAGCACAGTATCTTCAGCCCACGATGTTGTGCCGAACCTTTAACCTACTCTAAGATCAAACTACCTACCTACCCTTCATTCTACTATCATCCATGTACCTATCCAAGAGTCGCTTAAATGTCCCTAATGTATCTGCTTCTACTACCACCGCTGGCAGCGCATTCCACGCACCCACCACTCTCTGTGTAAAGAACCTACCTCTGACATCTCCCCGAAACCTTCCTCCAATCACCTTAAAATTATGCCCCCTGGTGATAGCCCTTTCCACCCTGGGGAAAGGTCTCTGGCTATCCACTCTACCTATGCCTCTCATCATCTTGTACCCCTCTATCAAGTCACCTCTCATCCTTCTTCGCTCCAATGAGAAAAGCCCTAGCTCCCTCAATCTTTCTTCGTAGGACATGCCCTCCAGTCCAGGCAGCATCCTGGTAAATCTCCTCTGCACCCTCTCTAAAGCTTCCACATCCTTTCTATAATGAGGCGACCAGAACTGAACACAATATTCCAAGTGTGGTCGAACCAGGGCCTTATAGAGCTGCAGCATAACCTCGCGGCTCTTAAACTCAATCCCCCTGTTAATGAAAGCCAACACACCATACGCCTTCTTAACAACCCTATCAACTTGGGTGGCAACTTTGAGCGATCTATGGACATGGACCCCAAGATCCCTCTGTTCCTCCACACTACCAAGAATCCTGTCTTTAAGCCTGTATTCTGCATTCAAATTCGACCTTCCAAAATGAATCACTTCACACTTTTCCAGGTTGAACTCCATCTGCCACTTCTCAGCCCAGCTCTGCATCCTGTCAATGTCCTGTTGCAACCTACAACAGCCTTCCACACTACCCACAACTCCAGCAACCTTCGTGTCATCGGCAAACTTGCTAACCCAGCCTTCCACTTCCTCATCCAAGTCATTTATAAAAATCACAAAGAGCAGAGGTCCCAGAACAGATCCCTGCGGAAAACCACTGATCACCGAGCTCCATGCTGAATACTTTCCATCTACTACCACCCTCTGTCTTCTATGGGCCAGCCAATTTTGTATCCAGACAGCCAACTTTCCCTGTATCCCATGCCTCCTTACTTTCTGAATGAGCCTACCATGGGGAACCTTATCAAACGCTTTGCTAAAATCCATATACACCACATCCACTGCTCTTCCTTCATCAATGTGTTTTGTCACATCTTCAAAGAATTCAATAAGGCTTGTGAGGCATGACCTGCCATGCTGATTGTCTCTAACAAAACCATGCTTTTCCAAATAATCATAAATCCTGTCTCTCAGAATCCTCTCCAATAATTTGCCCACTACCGACGTAAGACTGACTGGTCTATAATTCCCAGGGTTATCCCTATTCCCTTTCTTGAACAAGGGAATAACATTTGCCACCCTCCAATCATCTGGTACTACTCCAGTGGACAGTGAGGACGCAAAGATCATCGCCAAAGGTGTGCCAATCTCTTCTCTCGCTTCCTGTAATATCCTTAGGTATATTATGTCTGGCCCCGGGGACTTATCTGTCCTCATATCATTCAAAATTTCCAGCACATCCTCCCTCTTTACCTCAACCTGTTCGAGCATATCAGCCTGTTTCACGCTGTCCTCACAAACGACCAGGTCCCTCTCACTAGTGAATCCTGAAGCAAAGTATTCATTTAGGACCTTCCCTACCTCCTCCGACTCCAGGCACAAGTTCCCTCCACTCTCCCTGATCGGCCCTACCCTCACTCTGGCCATCCTCTTGTTCCTCACTTAAGTGCAGAACGCCTTGGGATTTTCCTTAATCCTACCCGCCAAGACTTTTTCATGTCCCCTTCTAGCTCTCCTAAGTCCATTCTTCAGTTCCTTCCTGGCTACCTTGTAACCCTTTCGAGCCCTGTCTGATCCTTGCTTCCTCATCCTTAAGTAAGCTTCCTTCTTCCTCTTGACTAGCTGTTCCACATCTCTTGTCATCCAAGGTTCCTTCACCCGACCATCCCTTCCTTGCCTCATCGGGACAAACCTATCCAGCAGTCACAGAAAGTGCTCCCTAAACAACCTCCACATTTCTGTCGTGCATTTCCCTGAGAACATCTGTTCCCAATTTATGCTCCCCAGTTCCTGCCTAATAGCATTGTAATTCCCCCTCCCCCAATTAAATATTTTCCCATCCCGTCTGCTCCTGTCCCTCTCCATGACTGTACTAAAGGTCAGGGAGTTGTGATCACTATCACCGAAATGCTCTCCCACCGAGAGATCTGCCACCTGGCCTGGTTCATTGCCAAGCACCAAGTCCAACATAGCCTCCCCTCTAGTCGGCCTATCTACATATTGAGTCAGGAAACCTTCCTGGACACACCTGACAAAAACTGCTCCATCCAAACTATTTGCACTAAGGAGGTTCCAATCAATATTCGGGAAGTTGAAGTCACCCATGACAACAACCCTGTTACTTCTGCACCTTTCCAAAATCTGCCTCCCAATCTGTTCCTCCGTGTCTCTGTTGCTATTGGGGGGGTCTATAGAAAACTCCCAATAAAGTGACTGCTCCTTTCCTGTTTCTGACTTCCACCCATACTGACTCAGTAGACAAACCCTCCTCGACGACCTCCCTTTCTGCAGCTGTGATACTATCCCTGATTAGCAATGCCACTCCCCATCTCTTTTCCCTCCCTCCCTATTCCTTTTGAAACATCTAAAGCCCGGACCATCCAACATCCATTCCTGCCCCTGTGATATCCAAGTCTCCGTAATGACCACAACATCGTAGCTCCAAGTACTGATCCATGCTCTAAGTTCATCACCCTTATTCCTGACACTTCTTGCGTTAAAATAGACATACTTCAACCCATCATACTGGCTGCAACTTTGTTGTGTCAATTGTCTAACCTTCCTCACAGACTCTCTGCACTCGGTATCTGCCTGTTCAACAGCTACCCCATCCACTGACCCGTAGCTCCGGTTCCCATCCCCCTTCCGTCAATAAAGTGACGGAAGGTGTCATTGACAGTGCCATCAAGCAGCACTTGCTTAGCAATAACCTGCTCAGTGACGCTCAGTTTGGGTTCCGCCAGGGTCAATCAGCTCCTGACCTCATCACAGCCTTGGTTCAAACATGGACAAAAGAGCTGAACTGAGGAGGGGAGTTGAGAGTACATTTGACTAAGTATGGCATCAAGGAGCCCGAGCAAAACTGGAGTCAATGGGAATTGGGGGGAAAGCTCTCCACTGGTTGGAGTCATACCTAGCACAAAGGAAGATGGTTGTGGTTGTAGGTCAATCATCTGAACTCCAGGACATCACTGCAGGAATAATGTCCGAGGCCCAACCATCTTCAGCTGCTTCATCAATGACCTTCCTTCAATCATAAGGTCAGAAGTGGGGATGTTCATTGATGATTGCACAATGTTCAGCACCATTCGCGACGACTCAAATACTGAAGCAGTCCGTGTAGAAATGCAGCAAGACCCGGACAATATCCAGGCTTGGGCTAAGTGACAAGTAACATTCGCGCCACACAAGCGCCGGGCAATGACCATCTCCAACAAGAGAGAATCTGACTATCTCTCCTTGACATTCAATGGCATTAACATCGCTGAATCCCCCACTATCACCATCCTAGGGGCTACCATTGACCAGAAACTGAACTGCAGCATCCATATAAATACCATGGCTACAAGAGCAGGTCAGAGGCTCGGAATCCTGCAGCGAGTATCTCACCTTCTGACTCCCCAAAGCCTGTCCACCATCTACAAGGAAGTCAGGAGTGTGATGGAATACTCTCCACTTGCCTGGATGGGTGCAGCTCCAACAACACTCAAGAAGCTCGACACCATCCAGGACAAAGCAGCCCGCTTGATGGGCACCCCATCCTCAAACATTCACTCCCTCCACCACCGACGCACAGTGGCAGCAGTGTGTACCATCTACAAGATGCACTGCAGCAATGCACCAAGGCTCCTTAGTCAGCACCTTCTAAACCCGTGACCTCTACCACCTCGAAGAACAAGGGCAGCAAATACATGGGAACACCACCACCTGCAAGTTCCCCTCCAAGTCACACACCACCCTGACTTGGAACTATATCACCATTCCTTCACTGTCGCTGGGTCAAAATTCTGGAACTCCCTTCATAACAGCACTGTGGGTGTACCTACCTCACATGGACAGCAGCGGTTCAAGAAGGCAGCTCACCATCACCTTCTCAAGGGCAATTCGGGAAGGGCAATAAATGCTGGCCTGGCCAGCAACGCCCACATCCTGCGAATGAATAAAAAAGAGTTCCATAAGACTGTGGGGAAAGCAGGGCTAAGAGTAAAATTCCCTATTCAGAGCCAAAGAGTCAATCACATCCAAATTTCCCTCCATGTCCAAAACCCTCACCTCCAAATTCCCCTCCGTGTCCGACGCCATCACCTCCAAATTTCCCTCCATGTCCGAAACCCTCACCTCCAAATTCCCTCCACGTCCATAGAACCATAGAAAAATTACAGCACAGAAGGAGACCATTCAGCTTGTCGTGTCCATGCCAGCCAAAAAAAAACTAGCCACCCAATCTAATTCCACCTTCCAGCTCCTGGTCCACAGCCTTGCAGGTGACAGCACTTCAGGTGCATGTCCAGGTACCCTTTAAGTGAGTTGAGGGTTTCTGCCTCCACCATCATTCCTGACAGTGAATTCCAGACACCCACCACCCTCTGGGTGGAAAAGCTTTCCTCTAATCCTTCTACCAAACAACTTAAATCTGTACCCCCTGTTAATTGACCTGTCCGCTAGGGGAAACAGGTCCTTCCTCTCTGCTCTATCTCGGCCCCTCATAATTTTGTACACCTCAATTAAGTCACCCCTCAGCCTCCTCTGTTCTAAGGAAAACAACCCTAGCCTATCCAATCGCTCCTCAAGCTTTCAACTTTCAAGCACTGGTAACATTCTTGTAAATCTTCTCCGTACTCTCTCCAGAGCAATTATGTCCTTTCTGTAATGCGGTGACTCCAGCTGTGGCCTAACCAGTGTTTTATACAGTTCCAGCATTACATCCCTGCTTTTGTATTCTATACCTCGGCCAATAGAGGAAAGCATTCCATATGCTTTCTTCACCACTTTATCTTCCTGTCCTGTCACCTTCAGGGACCTGTGGACATGCACTCCAAGGTCTCTAACTTTCTTTACCCCTCTCAATATCCTCCCGTTTATTTTGTATTCCCTCACTTTATTTGCCCTCCCCGAGTGATTTACTTTACAATTATCTGGATTGAATTCCATTTGCCACTTTTCCGCCCAATCGGCCAAACCATTGATATCTATCTGGAGTCTATGGCTATTCTCTTCACTATCAACTACATGGCCAATTTTTGTGTCATCAGCGAATTTCCCAATCATGCCTCCTGCATTTCACTCCAAATCATGAAGTCCAAAACCATCATCTCCAAATTCTCCATCATGTCCAGCACCATCCTTTCTTGGAACTATAATTGCCGTTCCTTCATTGTCGCTGGGTCAAGATCCTGGAACTCCCTGTCTAACAGCTCTGTGGGAATACCTGCACCACGTGGACTGCAGTGGTTGAAGAAAGCAGCTCACCATCACTTTCTCCAGGGCGATTAGGGATGAGCAATAAATGCTGGCCTAGCCAGTGACAACTTCATTGCAAACAAAAAAATACTCAAAAGATCTGATCAGAGTTTGCATTGAAAGTGTGAAATGAAATGCCTAATGAAAAATGCAGTGTTGCTGAAACATCATTCTCCCTAGTGATCTGCCAATTAAACAAAGGTTAACACTTTGTAATATTAAGCAAAGAACCAACCAGAAAGCGGAGTCATTAACCCATTTAACAGAAATAGTCTGAATTGTACAGCGAGCTCGCCACTGGTATCAGACCCACCGGCCGTCCATGTCTCCGCTTTAAAGACGTCTGCAAACGCGACATGAAATCCTGTGACATTGATCACAAGTCGTGGGAGTCAGTTGCCAGCGATCGCCAGAGCTGGCGGGCAGCCATAAAGACAGGGCTAAAATGTGGCGAGTCGAAGAGACTTAGTAGTTGGCAGGAAAAAAGACAGAGGCGCAAGGGGAGAGCCAACTGTGCAACAGCCCCGACAAATAAATTTCTCTGCAGCACCTGTGGAAGAGCCTGTCACTCCAGAATTGGCCTTTATAGCCACTCCAGGCGCTGCTTCACAAACCACTGACCACCTCCAGGCGCTTACCCATTGTCGCTCGAGATAAGGAGGCCCAAAAGAAGAAGTCTGAATTACTGTAATGGTACATGAGCTAAATTATGAGAATATGGTACAGATGAATTAAGTGTAAACCCATATCAATTGCTGGGCAGATGATCCTGATCCTTAGCAGAAATGCTGTGATCGGGATTGCCAACAAGAGTCTATAAATCGTCAAGTGCGGAGTAAATGCAGCCCACCACACGATCAGAGAAACGCATCAAATTTCTGTAATAAATCATTACTCAAACCAACCACATTGATTACACGGATTTCTTTATTCACTTTGTACAAAGCCAACAATGTAGAAACACCAATCATTATATAACATTATTTATTTATACAATCTATTTTACAAGCATGAACTGTTTAATATCATCAGTAATACTGAGCGGTGGAAACTCAGGAATAATCCCTGGGAAGAGCTGGATCCCGGGGCTGACATCCCTGGGAGTGGTCACTCTGTGTGTCACTCCCAGAGTACAGATGAGTCCAGTGCTGCTATAATACTGTTACATTAATAAAACACTGTGGAGCAGAGTCCTGATGACCTGAGTCAATAAACTTTCCTCGAACAATTCCTGGGGGGCGGGGAAGGGAGAACACGGGGATGGTACAAACAGTAAAACAAACTCATTCTCACAGCCTGTTCTACAAACACAATCCATGTCTGAATTAATCTCCATTCAGGTGGTTTCCCGGGGTCACTCCAGGGTCAGGCACAGGCTGTAATCCCCAATTTCACATTTTATTGATTAAATGTTTGAATATTTGCCCAGCCCAGTGCTCCGAGGGGAGATCACACCATACGAGGAAAGGCCTTTCTGTCCATTGGAATATATTTTTAAATAGAAGCTGGTCCTTTTTGTTCCCTCTGCAGATTCAATTTTTATTCCAATTCTGAAGATCTCAAATTTGTGTGAAAATGCAAATTCCTGGGAGTTTGGTTCAATCTACTCCAGTTCCTCAATAATACAAATCTAGTTACACGCACTTCACTCTGGATTGAGACTGTTAATTATCAGTGGGTCTGAGTTCTTCCCAGTATAATTTGCACCCGGATGAAAGATGGGGAAGATTCTCTCAGTGAAGGTGTGGGTGAAAGTGTGGAGATGGGACATGTTGTCCGCATTGTAAAATGACACCTGTCCACCCTCATAGTCCAGGTATACTCCGATCTTCCGGGGATTCACACTCGGGGTGAGGGGGCTATCAGAGGGAGAGGTGAAGGCAAAATAACCTCTTCCGGGTTCCAGCCACACAGTCCAGTATCCATTCTCAGGTAATATCCTGAACTCCCCTTTCCTCTGGGCATTCTCTCCGGGTCACTCCAACACCCCACTCAACCTTTTTCCAAACTACCACATCCCAGTAATGTCTCCCTGATATAAATCCCTCTGATCCCAAGACAAAGGACCAGTAATCAAACCTCTCTGGGGTGTCAGGGGGCGGCTTCTTCACTTTTGTTGCACAAGCAACACTGGTCAAATCATCAGGTATTTTCAGCGCAGGATCGGCTGTTTCCAGATCCAGAGTCACAGGTTCTGCAATAAAAATATAAATCTGAGTCGGACATCTGGAGTTTGAACCATCACTGGTTTGAAGCAAAAACCCGGAATGGCCGATGTCCCCAATGACAGCAACCTTATCCCAGCTCACAGACGCACATTTACACCCAGTGTAATCCTGGTACAGACAGGGTCAATTATCTCAGCTTCAGGATCACACAAAGACTCAAATCCACATTCACACCCAGTGTAATCCCGGTACAGACAGGGTCAATTATCTCAGCTTCCGGATCACACAAAGACTCAAATCCACATTCACACCCAGTGTAATCCCGGTACAGACAGGATCAATTATCTCAGCTTCCGGATCACACACAGACTCAAATCCACATTCACACCCAGTGTAATCCCGGTACAGACAGGGTCAATTATCTCAGCTTCCGGATCACACACAGACTCAAATCCGCATTTACACCCAGTGTAATCCCGGTACAAACCAGGTCAGTGTATCTCCGCTTCAGGATCACACACAGACTCAAATCCACATTCACACCCAGTGTAATCCCGGTACAGACAGGGTCAATTATCTCAGCTTCCGGATCACACACAGACTCAAATTCACATTTACACCCAGTGTAATCCTGGTACAGACAGGGTCAATTATCTCAGCTTCAGGATCACACACAGACTCAAATCCACATTCACACCCAGTGTAATCCCAGTACAGACAGGGTCAATTATCTCAGCTTCCGGATCACACACAGACTCAAATCCACATTTACACCCAGTGTAATCCCGGTACAAACCAGGTCAGTGTATCTCCGCTTCAGGATCACACACAGACTCAAATCCACATTCACACCCAGTGTAATCCCGGTACAAACCAGGTGAGTGTATCTCCGCTTCACGTCACACACAACAACTTATATTTATATAAAACAAAAAGTGCTGGAAATACTCAGCAGGTCAGGCAGCATCTGTGCAGAGAGAAACAGAGTTAATGTTTAGGCCTGTGACCTTTCATCAGAACTAGCAAAAGTTAGAAATGTTATAGGCTGTGAACAAGTGAAAGGCGGGGTGGGGGGGAGGGTAAAGAGGTGGTGGGGAGAGAACAAAAAGGTATGTGACAGGACAAAGGACATGAGAGATTAAATACCAAAGCTGAGTGTTAACACATCACAAGTCTCCTCTCACTCACTGCAGTATTTATAGACAGACTGTGTCGGGGAGTGTGATCCCACCCTGACCCCGTGTCACAGTCCCCTCTCACTCACCGCAGTATTTATAGACAGACTGTATCGGGGAGTGTGTTCCCACCCTGACCCTGTGACACAGTCTCCTCTCACTCACTGCAGTATTTATAGACAGACTGTGTCGGGGAGTGTGTTCCCACCCTGACCCTGTGACACAGACCCCTCTCACTCACTGCAGTATTTATAGACAGACTGTGTCGGGGAGTGTGTTCCCACCCTCACCCTGTGACACAGTCTCCTCTCACTCACTGCAGTATTTATAGACAGACTGTGTCGGGGAGTGTGTTCCCACCCTGACCCCGTGTCACAGTCCCTTCTCACTCACTGCAGTATTAATAGACAGACTGTGTCGGGGAGTGTGTTCCCACCCTGACCCCGTGACACAGTCTCCTCTCACTCACCGCAGTATTAATAGACAGACAGTGTCGGGGAGTGTGTTCCCACCCTCACCCTGTGACACAGTCCCCTCTCACTCACCGCAGTATTTATAGACAGACTGTGTCGGGGAGTGTGTTCCCACCCTGACCCCGTGACACAGTCCCCTCTCACTCACTGCAGTATTTATAGACAGACTGTGTCGGGGAGTGTGTTCCCACCCTGACCCTGTGACACAGTCCCCTCTCACTCACTGCAGTATTTATAGACAGACTGTATCGGGGAGTGTGTTCCCACCCTCACCCTGTGACACAGTCCCCTCTCACTCACTGCAGTATTTATAGACAGACTGTATCGGGGAGTGTGTTCCCACCCTCACCCTGTGACACAGTCCCCTCTCACTCACTGCAGTATTAATAGACAGACTGTGTCGGGGAGTGTGTTCCCACCCTCACCCTGTGACACAGTCCCCTCTCACTCACCGCAGTATTAATAGACAGACTGTGTCGGGGAGTGTGTTCCCACCCTCACCCTGTGACACAGTCTCCTCTCACTCACCGCAGTATTTATAGACAGACTGTGTCGGGGAGTGTGTTCCCACCCTGACCCTGTGACACAGTCCCCTCTCACTCACCGCAGTATTTATAGACAGACTGTGTCGGGGAGTGTGTTCCCACCCTCACCCTGTGACACAGTCCCCTCTCACTCACTGCAGTATTTATAGACAGACTGTATCGGGGAGTGTGTTTCCACCCTCACCCTGTGACACAGTCCCCTCTCACTCACTGCAGTATTAATAGACAGACTGTGTCGGGGAGTGTGTTCCCACCCTCACCCTGTGACACAGTCCCCTCTCACTCACCGCAGTATTAATAGACAGACTGTGTCGGGGAGTGTGTTCCCACCCTCACCCTGTGACACAGTCCCCTCTCACTCACCGCAGTATTTATAGACAGACTGTATCGGGGAGTGTGTTCCCACCCTCACCCTGTGACACAGTCTCCTCTCACTCACCGCAGTATTTATAGACAGACTGTGTCGGGGAGTGTGTTCCCACCCTCACCCTGTGACACAGTCCCCTCTCACTCACCGCAGTATTTATAGACAGACTGTATCGGGGAGTGTGTTCCCACCCTGACCCTGTGACACAGTCCCCTCTCACTCACCGCAGTATTTATAGACAGACTGTATCGGGGAGTGTGTTCCCACCCTGACCCTGTGACACAGTCCCCTCTCACTCACTGCAGTATTTATAGACAGACTGTATCGGGGAGTGTGTTCCCACCCTCACCCTGTGACACAGTCCCCTCTCACTCACCGCAGTATTAATAGACAGACTGTGTCGGGGAGTGTGTTCCCACCCTCACCCTGTGACACAGTCTCCTCTCACTCACCGCAGTATTTATAGACAGACTGTGTCGGGGAGTGTGTTCCCACCCTCACCCTGTGACACAGTCTCCTCTCACTCACCGCAGTATTTATAGACAGACTGTGTCGGGGAGTGTGTTCCCACCCTGACCCCGTGTCACAGTCCCCTCTCACTCACTGCAGTATTTATAGACAGACTGTATCGGGGAGTGTGTTCCCACCCTCACCCTGTGACACAGTCTCCTCTCACACACCGCAGTATTTATAGACAGACTGTGTCGGGGAGTGTGTTCCCACCCTCACCCTGTGACACAGTCCCCTCTCACTCACCGCAGTATTTATAGACAGACTGTATCGGGGAGTGTGTTCCCACCCTGACCCTGTGACACAGTCCCCTCTCACTCACCGCAGTATTTATAGACAGACTGTGTCGGGGAGTGTGTTCCCACCCTCACCCTGTGACACAGTCCCCTCTCACTCACCGCAGTATTTATAGACAGACTGTATCGGGGAGTGTGTTCCCACCCTCACCCTGTGACACAGTCCCCTCTCACTCACCGCAGTATTTATAGACAGACTGTATCGGGGAGTGTGTTCCCACCCTGACCCTGTGACACAGTCCCCTCTCACTCACTGCAGTATTTATAGACAGACTGTATCGGGGAGTGTGTTCCCACCCTCACCCTGTGACACAGTCTCCTCTCACTCACTGCAGTATTAATAGACAGACTGTGTCGGGGAGTGTGCTCCCACCCTGACCCTGTGACACAGTCCCCTCTCACTCACCGCAGTATTTATAGACAGACTGTGTCGGGGAGTGTGTTCCCACCCTCACCCCGTGTCACAGTCCCCTCTCACTCACTGCAGTATTTATAAACAGTCTGTTTGGGTTGACAGGAGACATCACACAGAGCAGATAAATATCACCAGAATTTATCACAATACTTAGCTATAAAATACAATCCAGCTTCACTGATACTGGATATCATCCCTTTCAATAATTACACACTGCATGGAGGGACCATGTAAACACAGCTGAGATTTTCACACCAACTCTTCTTACCTGAGTCTATTAGCTGCTCCTGTAGTTCTGGAAGAGAGTAGATTTTCATTAGAAACAGCCTCCAGTTTTACTGACTGGTCTCAATGATTTTCATGGGAGTTGGAATAACGTAGTCATGGTGTCATCACATCATTACCACCACAGAAGCTGGCTATTCGGCCCATCCTGAATCATAAAGTACTGAAGAGAATAATCAAATTCAGACAGCAGACAGTGTATGGGTGGGACAAAGGAAATCTTGTGTTTATAAAACGATTGATAACACTCTCAGGACATCCCAAAGGCATGTCACTTCCAAATAATTACTGTCTGAATTACACTGACTGTTATATGAGCAAACGTTGCAGTCAATTCATACACAGCAAGATCCCACTGCTGAAATGAGATGAAAGGTCAGTCCAGTCCAGGGTTGATGCTGCTGGCTGGGGAAAATTGTGAAGACTCAAGGACTTGGAGTTTCATCAGTGTTTCCAATTAGGAAACTGTGCCCAAAGAGTATCAGAGATGAGGGACTTCAGTTATGTGGGGAGACTGGACAAGCTGCAGTTGTTCTCCTGACAGCAGAGAAGGTTAAGAGGAGACTTGATAGCAGTGGTCAAAATCACTAACAGTTTTGACAGAACAAACACAGAGAAACTGTTTCCACTGCCAGAAGGGTCAGTAACCTGAAGGCACAGACTGAAGGTGATAGGCAAATAACCAGAGGTGACACTTTTACTTTTACAAAGTGATTCCTGACAACGCTGGCCGCCACTGACGTCATCAGGCTGCGCCGTGTCATCAGGTCTCCTGCTCTCTGTGCATGCGCTGCGTTCCGGCTTGCCAGGACTGGTTAGCGCATGCACCGATGACATCATCGCATGACGTGTGCATCTTCGGGCAACCCGCCTGGTCGGCCTCTGCGCATACGCTTTATGCAACGCCAACGGGTATTCACGCATGCGTCAAGCCTCGGCACGACTTTCTGAAAGTGGAAGGAGGAGAGGTTTTGTCGGGCATTTTCTCGCAATTACTTAGTTGTTTTGAACAAAGAACAGTACAGCACAGGAACAGGCCATTCGGCCCTCCAAGCCTGCGCCGATCTTGATGCCTGCCTAAACTAAAACCTTCTGCACTTCCAGGGTCCGTATCCCTATATTCCCTTCCTATTCATGTATTTGTCAAGATGCCTCTTAAACGTCGCTATCGTACCTGCTTCCACCACCTCTCCCGGCAGCAAGTTCCAGGCACTCACCACCCTCTGTGTAAAGAACTTGCCTCGCACATCCCCTCTAAACTTTGCCCCTCGCACCTTAAACCTATGTCCACTAGTAACTGACTCTTCCACCCTGGGAAAAAGCTTCTGACTATCCACTCTGTCCATGCCGCTCATAACTTTGTAAACCTCGATCATGTCGCCCCTCCACCTCCGTCGTTCCAGTGAAAACAATCCGAGTTTATCCAATCTCTCCTCATAGCTAATGCCCTCCAGACCAGGCAACATCCTGGTAAACATCTTCTGTACCCTCTCCAAAGCCACCACGTCCTTCTGGTAGTGTGGCGACCAGAATTGCATGCAATATTCTAAGTTTGGCCTAACTAAAGTTCTGTACAGCTGCAACATGACTTGCCAAATTTTATACTCTATGTCCCGACCGATGAAGGCAAGCATGCCGTATGCCTTCTTGACTACCTTATCCACCTGCGTTGCCACTTTCAGTGACCTGTGGACCCGTACGCCCAGATCTCTCTGCCTGTCAATACTCCTAAGGGTTCTGCCATTTATTGTATACCTCCCATCTGTATTAGACCTTCCAAAATGCATTACCTCACATTTGTCCGGATTAAACTCCATCTGCCATTTCTCCGCCCAAGTCTCCAACCAATCTATATCCTGCTGTATCCTCTGACAATCCTCATCACTATCCGCAACTCCACCAACCTTTGTGTCGTCCGCAAACTTACTAATCAGACCAGCTACATTTTCCTCCAAATCATTTATATACACTACAAACAGCAAAGGACCCAGCACTGATCCCTGCGGAATACCACGAGTCACAGCCCTCCATTCTGAAAAGCACCCTTCCACTGCTGCTCTCTGTCTTCTATGACCGAGCCAGTTCTGTATCCATCTTGCCAGCTCACCTCTGATCCCGTGTGACTTCACCTTTTGTACCAGTCTGCCATGAGGGACCTTGTCAAAGGCTTTACTGAAGTCCATATAGATAACATCCACTGCCCTTCCTTCATCAATCATCTTTGTCACTTCCTCAAAAAACTCAATCAAATTAGTAAGACACAACCTCCCCTTCACAAAACCATGCTGCCTCTCGCTAATAGGTTTGTTTGTTTCCAAATGGGAGTAAATCCTGTCCCGAAGAATCCTCTCTAATAATTTTCCTACCACTGACGTAAGGCTCACCAGCCTATAATTTCCTGGATTATCCTTGCTACCCTTCTTAAACAAAGGAACAACATTGGCTATTCTCCAGTCCTCTGGGACCTCACCTGTAGCCAATGAGGATGCAAAGATTTCTGTCAAGGCCCCAGCAATTTCCTCCCTTGCCTCCCTCAGTATTCTGGGGTAGATCCCATCAGGCCCTGGGGACTTATCTAACTTAATGCTTTGCAAGACGCCCAACACCTCCTCCTTTTTGATAATGACATGACCCAGACTATCGACATTCCCTTCCCTAGATTCATCATCCACCAAGTCCTTCTCTTTGGTGAATACTGATGCAAAGTACTCATTTAGTACCTCGCCCATTTCCTCTGGCTCCACACATAGATTCCCTCCTCTGTCCTTGAGTGGGCCAATCCTTTCCTTGGTTACCCTCTTGCTCTTCATATATGCATAAAAAGCCTTGGGATTTTCCTTAATCCTGTTTGCCAATGACTTTTCATGACCCCTTTTAGCCCTCCTGACTCCTTACTTAAGTTCCTTTTCGTTGTGCAGCTTTTCCAGGAGCACAGGCATTGCGAGCGAGGAGTGAACAGCTGGGAAGTCAATTTCATCGGGAGTTTCGGTGGAGCAGGGACTGCTGGGTAAGTAGAAACCTATATATTTGGGCTGTGTAAATTCTCTTACCTTTTCGTTGTGCAGCTTTTCCAGGAGCACAGGCATTGCGAGCGAGGAGTGAACAGCTGGGAAGTCAATTTCATTGGGAGTTTCGGTGGAGCAGGGACTGCTGGGTAAGTAGAAACCTATATATTTGGGCTGTGTATATTCTCTTACCTTTTCGTTGTGCAGCTTTTCCAGGAGCACAGGCATTGCGAGCGAGGAGTGAACAGCTGGGAAGTCAATTTCATCGGGAGTTTCGGTGGAGCAGGGACTGCTGGGTAAGTAGAAACCTATATATTTGGGCTGTTTCTGAACCCGAGACACTACTCTTGTAGTGTCTCCCACCCGCCCTCCTCCTCTTACCAAAAAAAAGGACTCGGTTGTGTGTAGGTAAGGTAAGGCTTTTTCTATTTCTCTTCTTGTTTTATCGTGTGATTGGTTAAAAACTTGGGAATTTAGAATAGTGGGAATGGAGGTTAAGGCAGTTGAATGTTCCTCCTGCAGAATGTGGGAGGTAAGGGTCGCCAGGGGTGTCCCTGCTGACTGCAGCTGCGGGAAGTGCACCCAGCTCCAGCTCCTCGAGGACTGCGTTAGGGAACTGGAGCTGGAGCTGGAGGAACTTCGGATCATTCGGGAGGCGGAGGGGATTATTGAGAGGAGTTATCGGGAGGCAGTCACACCTCAGGTAAAAGAAGAAGGTAGATGGGTTACCGTCAGGGGAAGGAGAGGGAACCAGCAGGCAGTGCAGGGATCCCCTGTGGCCGTTTCCCTCAACAACAGGTATACCGTTTTGGATACTGTTGGGGGAGACAACTTACCAGGGGTAGGCAATGGGATACAGGTCTCTGGCGCAGAGTCTGTCCCTGTTGCTCAGAAGGGAAGGGGTAAGAGGAGCAGAGCATTAGTCATTGGGGACTCCATAGTTAGGGGAACAGATAGGAGGTTTTGTCGGAACGAGAGAGACTCACGGTTGGTGTGTTGCCTCCCAGTTGCCAGGGTACGTGATGTCTCGGATCGTGTTTTTGGGATCCTCAAGGGGGAGGGGGAGCAGCCCCAAGTCGTGGTACACATAGGCACCAACGACATAGGTAGGAAGACAGATGGGGGATTTAAGGCAGAAATTCAGGGAGCTAGGGTGGAAGCTTAGAGCGAGAACAAACAGAGTTGTTATCTCTGGGTTGTTGCCCGTGCCACGTGCTAGCGAAGTGAGGAATAGGGAGAGAGGAGTTGAACACGTGGCTGCAGGGATAGTGTAGGAGGGAGGGTTTTGGTTTCCTGGATAATTGGGGCTCTTTCTGGGGTAGGTGGGACCTCTACAAACAGGATGGTCTTCACCTGAACCAGAGGGGTACCAATATCCTGGGGGGGAGATTTGCTAGTGCTCTTCGGGGGGGTTTAAACTAATTCAGCAGGGGGATGGGAACCTAAATTGTAGTTCCAGTGTGCAGGATGTTGAGAGTAGTGAGGTCAGGGATAAGTTTATAAGGACACAAGAGGGCACTGGCAAGCAAGAGCTTGGTTTAAAATGTGTCTACTTCAACGCCAGGAGCATCCGGAATAAGGTGGGTGAGCTTGCAGCATGGGTTGGTACCTGGGATCTCGATGTTGTGGCCATTTCAGAGACATGGGTAGAGCAGGGACAGGAATGGATGTTGCGGGTTCCGGGATTTAGATGTTTCACTAAGAACAGAGAAGAGGGTAAAAGAGGGGGGGGTGTGGCATTGTTAATCAGGGAAAGTATTACAGCGGCAGAAAGGACGTTTGAGGACTCGTCTACTGAGGTAGTCTGGGCCGAGGTTAGAAACAGCAGAGGAGAGGTCACCCTGTTGGGAGTTTTCTATAGACCTCCAAATAGTTCCAGAGATGTAGAGGAAAGGATAGCAAAGATGATTCTTGACAGGAGCGAGTAACAGGGTAGTGGTTATGGGGGACTTTAACTTTCCAAATATTGACTGGAAATACTATAGATTGATTGATTAGAGATACAGCACTGAAACAGGCCCTTCGGCCCACCGAGTCTGTGCCGAACATCAACCACCCATTTATATTAATCCTACACTAATCCCATATTCCTACCAAACATCCCCACCTGTCCCTATATTTCCCTACCACCTACCTATACTAGTGACAATTTATAATGGCCAATTTACCTATCAACCTGCAAGTCTTTGGCATGTGGGAGGAAACCGGAGCACCCGGAGAAAACCCACGCAGACACAGGGAGAACTTGCAAACTCCACACAGGCAGTACCCGGAATCGAACCCGGGTCCCTGGAGCTGTGAGGCTGCGGTGCTAACCACTGCGCCACTGTGCCGCCGTGGCGGCTCCACTGTGCCGCTCCACTGTGGGCTAGTTCGAGTACTTTAGATGGGTCTGTTTTTGTCCAGTGTGTGCAGGAGGGTTTTCTGACACAGTATGTAGACAGGCCAACCAGGGGCGATGCCACATTGGATTTGGTACTGGGTAATGAACCCGGCCAGGTGTTAGTTTTAGAAGTTGGTGAGCACTTTGGTGATAGTGATCACAATTCGGTTAGGTTTACCTTACGATGGGCAGGGACAGGCATATACAGCAGGGCAAGAATTATAGCTGGGGGAAAGGAAATTATGATGCGATTAGGCAAGATTTAGGATGCATAGGATGGGGAAGGAAACTGCAGGGGATGGGCACAATCGAAATGTGGAGCTTATTCAAGGAGCAGCTACTGCGTGTCCTTGATAAGTATGTACCTGTGAGGCAGGGAGGAAGTTGTCGAGCGAGGGAGCCGTGGTTTACTAAAGAAGTTGAAGAGCTTGTCAAGAGGAAGAAGAAGGCTTATGTTAGGATGAGACGTGAAGGCTCAGTTAGGGCGCTTGAGAGTTACAAGCTAGCCAGGAAGGATCTAAAGGGAGAGATAAGAAGAGCAAGGAGAGGACACGAGAAGTCATTGGCGGATAGGATCAATGAAAACCCTAAGGCTTTCTATAGGTATATCAGGAATAAAAGAATGACTAGAGATAGGTTAGGGCCAATCAAGGAGAGTAGTGGGAAGTTGTGTGTGGAATCGGAGGAGATAGGGGAAGTGTTAAATGAATATTTTTCGTCAGTATTTACAGTGGAGAAAGAAAATGTTGTCGAGGAGAATACTGAGATACAGACTATTAGGCTAGATGGGATTGAGGTTCACAAGGAGGAGGTGTTAGCAATTTTGGAAAGTGTGAAAATAGATAAGTCCCCTGGGCCAGATGGGATTTATCCTAGGATTCTCTGGGAAGCCAGGGAGGAGATTGCAGAGCCTTTGTCCTTGATTTTTATGTCGTCATTGTCGACAGGAATAGTGCCGGAAGACTGGAGGATAGCAAATGTTGTCTCCTTGTTCAAGAAGGGGAGTAGAGACAGCCCTGGTAATTATAGACCTGTGAGCCTTACTTCGGTTGTGGGTAAAATGTTGGAAAAGGTTATAAGAGATAGGATTTATAATCATCTTGAAAAGAATAAGTTCATTAGAGATAGTCAGCACGGTTTTGTGAAGGGTCGGTCGTGCCTCACAAACCTTATTGAGTTTTTTGACAAGGTGACCAAACAGGTGGATGAGGGTAAAGCCGTGGATGTGGTCTATATGGATTTCAGTAAGGCGTTTGATAAAGTTCCCCACGGTAGGCTATTGCAGAAAATATAGAAGTATGGGATTGAAGGTGAATTAGTGCTTTGGATCAGAAGTTGGCTAGCTGAAAGAAGACAGAGGGTGGTGGTTGATGGTAAATGTTCATCCTGGAGTATAGTTTCTAGTGGTGTACCGCAAGGATCTGTTTTGGGGCCACTGCTGTTTGTCATTTTTATAAATGACCTGGATGAGGGTGTAGAAGGGTGGGCTAGTAAATTTGCGGATGACACGAAGGTCGGTGGAGTTGTGGATAGTGCCGAAGGATGTTGTAGGTTACAGAGGGACATAGATAGGCTGCAGAGCTGGGCTGAGAGATGGCAAATGGAGTTTAATGAGGAAAAGTGTGAGGTGATTCACTTCGGAAGGAGTAACAGGATTGCAGAATACTGGGCTAATGGGAAGATTCATGGTAGTGTAGATGAGCAGAGAGATCTTGGTGTCCAGGTACATAAATCCCTGAAAGTTGCCACCCAGGTTAATAGAGCTGTTAAGAAGGCATATGGTGTGTTAGCATTTATTAGTAGGGGGATCGAGTTTAGGAGCCACGAGGTCATGCTGCAGCTGTACAGAACTCTGGTGCGGCCACACCTGGAGTATTGCGTGCAGTTCTGGTCACCGCATTATAGGAAGGATGTGGAAGCTTTGGAAAAGGTGCAGAGGAGATTTACTAGGATGTTGCCTGGTATGGAGGGAAGGTCTTACGAGGAAAGGCTGAGGGACTTGAGGTTGTTTTCGTTAGAGAGAAGGAGGAGAAGAGGTGACTTAATAGAGACATATAAGATAATCAGAGGGCTGGACAGGGTGGATAGTGAGAGCCTTTTTCCTCGGATGGTGATGGCAAACACGAGGGGACATAGCTTTAAGTTGAGGGGTGATAGATATAGGACAGATGTCAGAGGTAGTTTCTTTACACAGAGAGTAGTAAGGGCGTGGAACGCCCTGCCTGCAACAGTAGTAGACTCGCCATCTTTAAGGGCATTTAAGTGGTCATTGGATAGACATATGGATGAAAATGGAATAGTGTAGGTCAGATGGTTTCACAGGTCGGCGCAACATCGAGGGCTGAAGGGCCTGTCCTGCGCTGTAATGTTCTATGTTCTATGTTCCTTCCTACTGTCTTTATATTCCTCAAAGGCTTCGTCTGTTCCCAGCCTTCCAGCCCTTACGAATGCTTCCGTTTTCTTTTTGACTAGGCTCACAATATCCCTCGTTATCCAAGCTTCCCGAAACTTGCCAAACTTATCCTTCTTCCTCACAGGAACATGCTGGTCCTGGATTCTAATCAACTGACATTTGAAAGACTCCCACATGTCAGATGTTGATTTACCCTCAAACGCCGCCCCCAATCTAAATTCTTCAGTTCCTGCCTAATATTGTTATTATTAGCCTTCCCCCAATTTAGCACCTTCACCCGAGGATTACTCTTATCCTTATCCACAAGTATCTTGAAACTTACGGAATTATGGTCACTGTTCCCGAAATTCTCCCTGACTGAAACTTCGACCACCTGGCCGGGCTCATTCCCCAATACCAGGTCCAGTACGGCCCCATCCCCAGTTGGACTATCTACATATTGTTTCAAGAAGCTCTCCTGGATGCTCCTTACAAATTCTGCCCCATCCAAGCCCCAGCACTAAGTGAATCCCAGTCAATATAGGGTGAAGTTAAAATCACCCACCACTACAACCCTGATACTTTTACATCTTTCCAAAATCTGTCTACATATCTGCTCCTCTACCTCCCGCTGGCTGTTGGGAGGCCTGTAGTAAACCCCCAACATCGTGACTGCACCTTTCCTATTCCTGAGCTCCACCCATATTGCCTCGCTGCATGAACCCTCCGAGGTGTCCTCCCGCAGTACAGCTGTGATATTCTCCTTAACCAGTAATGCAACTCCCCCACCCCTTTTACATCCCCCCCTTATCCTGCCTGAAGCTTCTAAATGCCAGAACATTTAGCTGCCAATCCTGTCCTTCCCTCAACTAAGGCTCTGTAACAGCAACAACATCATAGTTCCAAGTACTAATCCAAGCTCTAAGTTCTTCTGCCTTATCAGTTATATTTCTTGCATTGAAACATATGCACTTCAGACCACCAGTCCCGCTTTGCTCAGCAACATTTCCCTGCCTGCTCTTCCTCTTAGTCTTACTGGCCTTATTTACTAGTTCCCCCTCATTTATTTCACCTGCTGTCCTACTGCTCTGGTTCCCAACCCCTGCCACACTAGTTTAAACCCTCCAGAGTGACGCTAGCAAACCTCGCAGCCAGGATATTTGTGCCCCTCCAGTTTAGATGCAACCCGTCCTTCTTGTACAGGTCCCATCTGTCCCTGAAGAGATCCCAATGATCCAGATATCTGAAACTCTCCCTCCTACACCAGCTGTTCAGCCAGTGTTTAGCTGCACTATCTTCCTATTTCTAGCCTCACTGGCACATGGCACAGGGAGTAATCCTGAGATTACAACCCTAGAGGTCCTGTCTTTTAACTTTCTACCTAACTCCCTAAACTCCCCTTGCAGGACCTCGTCACTCTTCCTGCTTATGTCATTGGTACCGAAGTGTACCACAACCTCTGGCTGTTCACCCTCCCCCTTCAGAATGCCCCCTGTCCGTTCAGAGACATTCTTGACCTTGGCACCAGGGAGGCAACATATCATCCTGGAGTCTCTTTCACGTCCACAGAAGCGCCTATCTGTGCCCCTGACTATAGAGTCCCCTATAACAGAATAGCTGGTCAGCTATTCTGTGACCTTGTCCTATCTACACTTTCTCCTTTGTTATCTCTTGCCCCACCCCCGCTTTACCTTGCTTATAACCTTTCACATTTCTAATATTTGCCAGTTCTGAAGGGTCACTGACCTGAAACGTTAACTCTGCTTCTCTCTCCACAGATGCTGCCAGACCTGCTGAGTATTTCCAGCATTTTTTGTTTTTATACCCCTTTATAGTAGCCTCTTTGCGTCCTCCTCACAGCTTCCTATCCAACCCAGCTTTGTATCATCAGAAAATTTGGATGTTTTTATTTTTTTTTTATTTAGAGATACAGCACTGAAACAGGCCCTTCGGCCCACCGAGTCTGTGCCGACCAACAACCACCCATTTATACTAACCCTACAGTAATCCCATATTCCCTATCACCTCCCTACACTAGGGACGATTTACAACGGCCAATTTACCTATCACCTGCAAGTCTTTGGATGTGGGAGGAAACCAGAGCACCCGGCGAAAACCCACACAGACACAGGGAGAACTTGCAAACTCCGCACAGGCAGTACCCAGAATCGAACCCGGGTCCCTGGAGCTGTGAGGCTGCGGTGCTAACCACTGTGCACTGTGCCGCCCTTGAATGTATTACACTCAATCCCCTCATTGAAGTCACTGATATACTTGAGGCCCAAGCACTGATCTCTACAGTATCCATAAATGTCCTGTTTATTTCTACTCTGTTTTCTATTTGTTAACCATTTCTCAATCCATGCTAACAAATGGTAATTGGCAAAATAAACAACAGTGACATGAGGACAACCTTTTTTATGCAGCGAGTGGTTAGGGTCTGGAATGCACTGCATGAGTGTGTGGTGGAGGCAGGTTTAATCGAGGCATTGAAGAGGGAATTAGACCGTTATCTAATAAAGAAGAATGTGCATAATACAGGGAACAGGCGGGGGAGTGGCACTAGATAAATTGTGCTTTCGGAGAGCCAGCACAGACACGGTGGGCCGAATGGTCCCGTGCTGGAACAATTCTGCAATTCTACTTGGAAATATTTTGTCATTTCTTCGAAGTCCTGGAACTCCCTACCCAAGAGCACTGTGGGTGTACCAACATGACCGGACTGCAGCAGCTCACCACCACCTTCTCAAGGGAAATTAGGAATGGACAACGAATGCTGGCCTTGCCAGCAACATCCTCATCCCATGAACAAATTAATTGTGTGATCTCACCATGGTCTAATGGTGACCATCAAACTATTGTCGATTGTTGTCAAAACCCATCTGGTTCACTAATGTCCTTCAGGGAAGGAAATCTGCTGTCCTTACCTGGTCTGACCTACATGTGACTCCAGACCCACAGTTGACTCTTAAATGCCCTCTGAAATGGCCTAGCAAGCCACTCAGTTCAAGGGCACTCAGGGATGGGTAATAAATGCTGGCCTAGCCAGCGATGCCTACATCCCACAAAAAACAAAAAAACCTCCTGACCTGTGCCTTGTAGACGGTGAACAGATTGAGGGGAGTCAGAAGATTAATTACGCACCGCAAAATTCCTAGCCTCGTGCCTGCTCTTGTTGTCACAGTATTCATGTAGATGTTCCAGTTCAGCTTCTGGGCAATGGTAACCCCTCCCCCACCCCCCCAGGATGTTGATTGTGGGGCATTCAGCGATGTTAAAGCTGTTGAATGTCAAGGGAGATGGTTAGATTCTCTCTTATTGGAGACCGTCATTGCCTGGCATTTGTGTGGCTGATTGTGGTTTGCCACTTATCAGCCCAAGCCTGAATATTGTTCAGGTCTTGCTGCATATGGACATGGTCTGCTTCAGTATCTGAGGAGTTGCAAATGGTACTGAACATCGTAAAGTGAACTTCTGACCTTATGTTGGAGGGAAGGTCATTGATGAAGCAGCTGAAGATGGTTGGGCCCAAGACACTACGCTGAGGAACTCCTGCAGTGATGTCCTGGGACTGATGGGATTAGCTTCCAACAACCACAAGCATCTTGATTCCCAATGATTTCAGTTCGGCTAGGGCTCCTTGATGCCACACTCTGTCAAACGCTGCCTTGATACCCAGGGCAATCACTCTCTCCTCACCTCTATGTTCCACGTTTGGACCAAGGCTGTAATGAGATCAGGAGCCAAATGGCCCTGGTGGCACCTAAACTGAGCACTGGTGAGCAGGTTATTACTGAGCAAGTGTCACTTGATAGAACTGTGAAATGACACCTTCCATCACTTTGCTGACGATTGAGAGTAGATCGGGCAGTAATTGACCAGTTTGGATTTGTCCTGCTTTTTGTGGATAGGACATACCTGGGCCATTTTCCACATTGCCGGGCCGATGCCAGTGTTGTAGCTGTACTGGAAAAGCTTGGCTAGGAGCACAAGTCTTCAGTGCTATTGCCAGATATCACACAGAGTGAATCGGGTTGGCTGAAGACTGGCATTTGTGATTCTGGGGTCCTCAGGAGGAGGCCTAGATGGATCATCAACTCGGCACTTCTAGCTGAAGATTGTTGCAAATGCTTCAGCCTTTTCTTTTACACTGATGTGCTGGGTCCCCCATCGTTGAGGATGGGGATATTTGTGGAGCTTCCGCGCCTCCTGTTAGTTGTTTTAAATTGTCCACCACCATTCATGACTACACGTGGCAGAACTACAGAGCTTAGATCTCATCCATTGCTTGTGGGATTGCTTAGTTCGGTCTATTGCATGCTGTGGCTGCCATTTGGCATGCAAGTAGTCACGTGCTGTAACTTCACCAGGTTGACACCTCATTTTTAGACATGCCTGGTGATCCACGCTTGATCCCCTAGCTTGACGGTCATGGTAGAATGAGGAATATGCCAGCCCTTGAAGTTACAGATAGTGGTTGAATACAATTCTGCTGCTGCTGATGGTCCACAGTGCTTCATAGATGCCCTGTTTTGAACTGCCAGATCTGTTCTGAATCTATCCCATCTAGTGGTAGTGCCACACAACACGATGGAGTGTATCCTCAGTGTGAAGACTGGGCTTTATCTTCACAAGGATTGTGTTGTGGTCACTCCTACCAATACTGTCATGCATCTGCAACAGTAGATTGGTGAGGACTAGATCTAGTAGTTTTTCCCTCTTGTTGGTTCCCTCACCGCCTGCCGCAGGCCCAGTCTGGCAGACATGTCCCTCAGGACTAGGCCCACTCGGTCAGTAGTGGTGCTACCGAGCCACTCTTGCTGATGGACATTGAAGTTGCCCACCCAGAGTACATTCTGTACCCTTGCCACCCTCAGTGCTTCCTCCAAGTCCTATTCAACATGGAGGAGTACTGATTCATCTGCTGAGGGAGGGTGGTAGCTAGTAATCAGCAGGAGGTTTCCTTACCCATGTTTGACTTGATGCCATAAGACGTCATGGGGTCCGGAGTCAATGTCGAGGGCTCCCAAGGCAACTCGCTCTCAACTGAATACCACTGCGCCGCCACCTCGAGTGGGTCTGTCCTGACAGTGGGATAAGACATACCCAGGAATGGTGATGGTGATGTCTGGGACATTGGATGTAAGGAATGTTTCCGCGAGTAGTCAGTGGGACAGTTCTCTCAATTTTGGCACAAGTCCCCAGATGTTAGTAAGAAGGTCTTTGCAGGGTCGACAGGGCTGAGTTTGCCATTGTCATTTCTGGAGCCTAGGTTGATGCCAGGTGTTCTGCCCTGTTTTATTCCTTTCCAACTTTTGTGTAACGTATCTTTCCCGGAACTCCATGTTTGAATCTCTAAATCAGGTTTACAGTACCAAAAAAGTTACCAGTCACAAATGACATCCTATCTAACTGTGACAAAGGTAAACTTTCCCTCTTCATCCTTCTCAACCTGTTTGCACCCTTTGACTCTGTTGCCCAGGCCATCCTCCTCGTCCAATGCCTCTCCACTGTCATCCAGCTGGATGGGACTGCTCTCCCCTGGTTTCATTCTTACCTATATAATCGTAACCAGAGAATCACGTGCAATGGCTTCTCTCCAGCCCCTGCACGGTTACCTCTGGTGCCCCCAAGAATCTATCCTTGGCCGCTCCTATTTCTCATCTACATGCTGCACCTCAGTGACATCATCCGAAACTATGCCTTAGTTTTCACTGACGACACCCAGCTGTACCTCACCACCACCTCTCTCGACGACTCCACTGTTGCTAAATTAGCAGACTGCTTCTTCGACATCCAGTAAAGGATGAGCAGAAATTTCCTCTAATTATATATTGGGAAGATGAAGCCATTGCTTTCAGTCCCCGCTCCAGACTCCCTTGCTACGGACTCAATTGGGAAAGCAGTTGATCAGGCATGAACGAACTTAATGACGGAGCAGACTCGATGGGCTGAATAGCCTACTCCTGCTACTGTGTTCCTATGTTCCTCTCCCTGGAAACATTCTAAAATTATTCCAGTGTGCTCGCAAGTTTGGTGTCACATTTGACCCCAAGATGAGCATTCAACATTATATTTGTGACATCAGTAAGACCGCCTATTCTACCTCCGTAGCATCACCCGACTTCGCCCCTATTTCAGCTTATCTGCTCTTGAAAGCCATACCTCTGGACTTGACTATTCCAACTCACTCCTAGCTGGTCTCCCACATTCTACCCTCTGTAAACTTGAGGTCATTCAAAACCCTGTTGCCCATTTCTTAACTCACACCAAGTCCCATTCCCCTATCACCGTGTGCTCGCTGACACACAATGGTTCTCCGTCAAGTAACGTCTTGATTTTAAACTTCTCATTGTGGTTTTCACATCCCACCATGGCCTCACCCCTTCCTATTTCTGTAATTTTCTCCAGCCCCACGAGGATGGAGCAGATGAAGGCGTGGCTGAAGAGATGGTGCTGAAGGCAGGGCTTTAGTTTCCTGGATCACTGGGTCTGTTTCTGGCGAAGGTGGGACCTGTACAAGTTGAAAAGTTTGCACCTGGACCGGAACAGGACCAACATCCTTGCTGGGAGGTTTGCTAGTGCTGTTGTGGGGTGGGGTTTAAAGGAATTCAGCAGGAGGATGGCATACAGAGCTGAGGTACAGTAAAGGGTGATGCACAGTCAAATATAGAAGAGAAACTAAGTCAGTCTGGAAGGCAGAGCAAATATAGACCTGTTAAGACACAAGCAAATAATGCAAGGCTGGATTGCATCTATTTTAACGCAAGGAGTCTTACTAGTAAGGCAGGTGAATTGAGGGCATTGATTAACACATGGGAATATGATATTATTGCTATCACAGAGACATGGTTGAGGGAAGGGCAGGACTGGCAGCTCAATATTCCAGGGTATAGAATCTTCAGGTGTGATTTGGGGGGGGGAGGTGTAAAAGAGGAGGTGGCATTGCACTATTGATCAAGGAGTCAATTACAGCAGTAAGGAGGGATGATATCTTAAAAGGTTCCTCAAATGAGGCCATATGGATAGAACTTAAAAACAAAAAGGGAACAATCACTTGGCTGGGAGTGTACTATAAGCCTCCAAACAGTCAGGGAGAGATAGAGGAGCAGATATGTAGGCAAACCTCAGAGGTGTAAAAATAATAGGGTAATAATAGGGGATTTGAACTTCGACAATATTAACTAGGATAGTCTTAGTGTAAAAGGCTTAAAGGGGGCGGAATTCTTAAAGTGCATCCAGGAGAGCTTTTTGAGTCTGCACGTAGAAAGTCCTACAAGAGAAGGGGCAGTACTGGACCTAATCCTAGGGAATGAAGCCGGACAAGTGGTAGAAGTGTCAGTGGGGGAGCATTTCGGGGATAGTAACCTAACTCTGTAAGTTTAAGGTAGTTATGGAAAAGGACAAAGATGGTCCAGAAATTAAGGTACTGAATTGGGGGAAGGTCAATTTCAATATGATAAAACATGATCTGGCCAAAGTGGTCTTGGAGCAGCTACTTGTAGGAAAGTCTACATCAGACCAGTGGGAGTCATTCAAAAATGAGAGAGAGAGTGTTTAGGGCCAACATGTTCCCGTAAAAGTGAAGGGCAGGACTAGAAAGTCCAGGGAGCCCTGGATATCAAGGGATATAGAGGATTGGATAAGGGGAAAAAAAGGAGGCTTATGGCAGATTCAGATGGCTGAAAACAGCAGAGGCCCTAGACAAGTAAAGAAAGTGTAGAGGAGTACTTATAGAAGTAATTAGGAGAGCGAAGAGAGAACATGAAAAAACACTGGCGGGCAAGATAAAGGAAAATCCCAAGGTGTTTTATAAGTATATTAAGGATAAGAGGATGACCAGGGAAAGAGTAGGGACCATTAGGGATCAAAGTGGCAATCTGTGTGTGGAGGACATAGGTGAGGTTTGAAATGACTATTCTTCATCTGTGTTCACTATGGAGAAGGATGATGTAGGTGTCGAGATCAAGGAAGGGGATTGTGATATACTTGAACAAATTAGCATTGAAAGGGAGGAGGCATTAGCAGTTTTAGCGGGCTTAAAAATGGATAACTCCCCAGGCCCAGATGAGATATATCCCAGGCTGCTATGCGAGTCTAGGGAGGAGACTGCAGGGGCACTGACACAAATTTTCAAATTCTCTCTGGTCACAGGAGAGGTGCCAGAGGACGGACAATGAATGTGGTACCATTATTGAAGAAGGGTATTAGGGATAAACCAGGTAATTACAGGCCAGTGAGTCGTGGTAGGGAAACTATTGGAGAAAATTCTGAGGGACAGGATTAATCTCCATTTGGAGAGGTAGGGAGTAATCAAGGATAGTCAGCATGGCTTTGTCAGGGGGAGATCATGTCTAACAAATTTGATTGAATTTTTCGAGAAAGTGATTGGGTGTGTAGATGAGGGAAATGCAGTTGATGTCGTCCACGTGGACTTCAGTAAGGCTTTATTTTGATAAGGATATCATAGGAAATTGGTCAAGAAGGTAAGAGCCCATGGGATCCAGGACAATTTGGCAAATTGGATCCAAAATTGGCTTAGTGGCAGGAAGCAGAGGGTGATAGTCGAGAGTTGTTTTTGCGAGTGGACCCCTGTGACCAGTGGCATATGCAGGGATCAATGCTGAGACCCTTGCTGTTTGTAGTATACATTAATGATTCAGACATGAATATAGGAGGTATCATCAGTAAGTTTGCAGATGACACGAAAATTGGTGGTGTGGTAAATAGTGAGGAAGAAAGGCTTAGATTACAGGACGATATAGATGGACTGGCAAGATGGGAAGAGCAGTGGCAAATGGAATTTAATCCTGAAAAGTGTAGGGTGATGCATTTTGGGAGGACTAACAAGGCAAGGGAATATATAATGGATGGTAGGACACTAGAGAGTACAGAAGGTCAGAGAGATCTTGATGTACTTGTCCATAGATCACTGAAGGCAGCAGCACAGATAGATAAGGTGGTTAGGAAGGCATATGGGATACTTGCCTTTATTAGCCGAGGCATAGAATATAAGAGCAGGGAGGTTATGATGGAGCTGTATAAGACGCTAGTTAGGCCACAGCTGGAGTACTGTGTACAGTTCTGGTCGCCACACTAAAGGAAGGATGTGATTGCACTGGAGAGGGTGCAGAGGAGATTCACCTGAATGTTGCCTGGGCTGGAGCATTTCAGCTATGAAGATGGACTGGACAGGCTAGGGTCGTTTTCCTTAGAGCAGAGAAGGCTGAGGGGGGACCTGATTGAGGTATACAAAATTATGAGGGGCAGAGATAGGAAGAAACCTTTTCCCTTCGCGAAGGTGTCAGGGGCCAGGAGGTTTAGAGGGGATTTGAGAATAACTTTTTAACCCAGAGGGTGGTTGGAATCTGGAACACACTGCCTGAAGGGTGGTACAGGCATGAACCCTTACAACATTTAAGTATTTAGATGAAGACTTGAAATCCCATAGCATACAAGGCTATGGGCCAAATGCTGGAAAATGGGATTTGAATAGACAGGTGCTTAATGGCCGGTGCGGACACAATGGGCCGAAGGGCCTGTTTCTGTGCTGCATGACTCGATGATCCTCCAAGATATCTGCGCTCATTTCCAGCCTCTTGCGCATTCCCAATTTTAATTGCTGTGCCTTCAATTGCCCAGGCCAAGCTCTGGAATACCCTCTCTACACCGCTCTGCCTCTCTACCTCACTTTGCTCCTTTAAGACACTTGTTAAAACCTCTCTCTCTTTGACCAAGCTTTTCGTCATCAGACCTAATATCTCCTTATGTGGCTCAGTGTCATATTTTGTTTTACAATGTGCTCATGAAGTGCCTTGCGATGTTTTATTATGTTAAAAGCATGACATAAATATAGGTTGTTGCAGCCTTTTTGTCCCCTTCATTGCTTACTTTCACACGAAAATTTCTATCATCACTCAGCAACTCATCTAAGTTATTAATATAGATTGTAAATAGCTGAGGCCCCTGAATGGATCCCTGCTAGGTACAGCCCATCAACCCAAAAATGACCTTTTCACTCAGTGTTTTTTGTCCATTAATCAATCCAACTTAATATATTATCCCCCCACCCCGCCGCCCTCAATCCCGAGCCCTAATTTTGTGTAACAACCTCATGTGTGGCACCTTATCGGAAGATTTTTGACATCCACTGGTTCCCCCTTATCTACCCTACTATTAATGAAAGGCCCTTACAGGAGGCATAGATACATTAAATCCATAGATCAAGACAGTATATTTTATGATCTCACTGAAGGACTTGTAAAGTATCATAACTGTTGTAAACTTGGAGGTGTGACAAACAGCGAGGATGATACAAATAAACGACAACAGGACATAGATATGACGACAAAATGGGCAGGTATGCGGCAAATGGAATTTAATGCAGAGAAGTATGAGGTGATACATTTTGGTCAAAGCATAAGGAGAAGCAATATAAACTTAATGGCACATTTCTAAGTGAGCACAGGGACAGAGGGACATGGGGTGCATGTGTGTAGGTCTTTGAAGGTGGCAAGACATATTGAGAGAGTAGTTAACAAGGCATATGGGATCTTGGGCTTCATAAATAGAGGTATTGGGTGCAAAATCAGGCATATGCTGAGCCTTTATAAAGCTCTGGTTAGGCCCCAACTAGAGGACAGCATCCAGTCCTGATTACCACACTTCAAGAAGGATGTGAGGGTCCTTGAGAGGGTGCAGAGGAAAGTTACCAGAATGGTTACAGGGATGAGGGGTTTTAGCTACACGTTTAAGTTGAAGAAGCTGGGACTTTCTCCTCAGAGCAAAGAAGATTGAGGGGAGATTTGATAGATGTGTTCAAGAATATGATGTGTGGATAAGGTAGACAAAGAAAAACTTCCCATTAGCCGATGGTACAAGGCCAAGAGGACGCAGATTTAAGGCTTTGGGGAAAAAATGCAGTGGGATATGTGAGGAAGAACATTTCTTACTTAGCGAGTGGTAATGACCTAGAACTCACCAACTACAAGGATGGTGGATCAATGATTTCAAAAGCAAATTCAATGGGCACTTGAAATAAATAAACTTGCAGGGCTATGGGGTTAGAGCAAGGGAATGGGACTGAGTGGATTGCTCGAGAGAGCCGGCATAAACTTGATAGGCTGAATGGCCTTCCTCTGTGCAGTGTCAACAAAAATGACAGCCAATTTTCACACATCAAGATCCCACAAATAGCAATGAGATAAATGAGTGGTTCTGGAACTTGAGGGGACCCATTTAAAATGGATCAGAAATCACGGACCCTACTCATCAAAAGAGTGTTTAAATATTGCTTTAGGAAGCCAAGTTATCAGTGAGATATGCCAGCTCCTCATTGCAGTCTGTCTATCCTTGGCAGGAGCCCAGAGAGAGCAGGAGCACCCACCAGTAATGCTAGTGCTGCATTGCAGACACGCTGGAGAGTGTCTGCAGATCCTGGTACCAGTTTGAGAACCAGTGAAATAAATGACCAGATAATCTGCTTTGATCTACCAGTTATAGCAAGAATGCTGGACATATTCAGCAGGTGTGGCAGCATCTGTGGAGAGAGAAGCAGAGTTAACGTTTCAGGTCAGTGACCCTTCTTCAGAACTGGCAAATATTAGAAATGTGAAAGGTTTTTAGCAAGTAAAGCAGGGCTGGGACAAGAGATAACAAACGGGAATTTACTGAGTAGCACTTCGTCAAAACTACAATCAAATGTCAGCCGACATTTTGCGCTCAGTTGTTTGCAGTGAGTCTTGGATCCACCACGTTGGAACTGAGAGGTCAGAGAAATTTGAGCCATGGCTGCAATTAATGGTCAAGTAAACTTAGCACCAGACATTTCACTTGAATAATAACAAGACGATGGCTGGCAGATTGTAAACAGGTTCAATCCGCCCATTTACCAAATTGTTCCGAGTAAAAGTTACTTTCACTTTGTACCACTTCCTGTGGGCGCGGCGCTGAATCGGAGCAAATCCGGATTCCCGGACCATCCTTGGTCTTTCTCTCCCCCGGTAGGTCTCTGGATCTCGGCTCCAGCACCCAGTCTTTCACTCCTTTTTAATTCCCACAACATTTCCAGTCTGCTCCGGTTGAAGTGAACCCAGTCCCAGGACTTTCCACAGTAAGTTGGTCTGGATCCGCTCGGTCCCGGCTTCTTTCAGAAAAGCGCCCGCTTCTTCAATCTGCATTGGATACGGGTTAACCCGGGAAATCGGAATCCACAGTTCAGTGAACCATGTGTGACTTTGTGAACACCTGAACTTTATGTTTATATCAAACAACCTCCTGATTCCACATTTCAGCATCTTGGGTCACAGTCAGATTTGATCCAGCTCTTGTGATGAAAATGGATTGTGGAACTCTCCTTCTTGGTCTGTTCATTGTTTGTGGCCCAGTGTCTGGTGAGGAATCTCTAATATTGCTGTGTTTTGATATAATTATTAATATAAAGTAAGTGCAGATTGTGTTATTAAACAATCGCTTCACTGATGACTGGTTTATATTGTTACATAATGAAAAGATTTTTCACTGAGAACCTGGAGAAGTTTGTCTCAATGATGTAAAACGTCAGGTAATTACAGTGTTGGTCATTATTCCTCAATCAGCATTACTGAGACAGATGATCAGGCCACTATCACATTGCTGGTAGTGGGATCTTTCTGTGCCCACATTACAACAGTGACTCAATTTCAGAAAAGTATTTCATTAGCTTCAAAGTAAAACACTATGGAATAGTCTGAGTTTAAGATCCTGTGTATTTGCAAATCTGTTTCCTCTAATCCCCAGGTTGAAATGTAGACTGATAAATGAAACTCTGTTTCTTTGTCTGCCAACTGTAAGAGCTCTCTCTCGGACGTATCAGCTCAACAGCAGAAATCTCCTCTGAAATTGTCAATAATTAGGGTAAGAGAAGGCTGGTGCAGGACACAGTGCTGTCTGAAGCTGGGAACCTTCCTCTACAAACTATCTGACCAAATTTGAAAACTTTGTTCCTGTCGCTAGTGTTAACATTCTTCCTCTTGCCTTCCACACTCAAAAAAGGTCAAATGGCAATGGCCAGTGAACACACTGACAGAATAGTAGTTTAGGCAAGAAGTTGCAGGATAAATACATCCTCAGATCATTACTGAGAGACATTTTGTGTTATGGAATTTATTTATTGTAAAATTTATATTTCAGCCTTTGCCAGCCAACCTGTTATTCGCATGGTCGGGTTTCAGGGCAGAAACATCTGCCTCCTCTGTAAAACCAGTAGCTTGTCCTCCAATCTTCAAATAGCGTGGAAAGATGGAAATGGAAATAAACGGACTTCATCCAATTCTCAGCAAACTGATCCAAAGGGCATGTTCACTGTCCTCAGTTACATCGACATAGCGAAGGAGACAACAAATAAATATACCTGCCTTGTCCACAGTGAAGGAATGAAAACTGAGGGAGAGGCTGTGATTCAACTATCAGGTCAGCAAACATGCTGATTAATATATTTAGTGCAGTGTGCTGTTTTTACATGTGAAAAGATTTAGAGTGAGGGTAAATCCATAGACAGATGACCAGGACTGTTAGTCATCTATCTGTTTTTTATTTCATGGGATGTGGGCATCGCTGACAAGGCCAGTTTTTATTGTCCAAGCCTAAATGCTCTCAATGACTGAGTGGCTTGCTAGGCCATTTCAGAGGGCAGTAAAGAGTCACATGTAGACCAGCCCAGGTAAGGAAGGCAGATTTCCTTCCCTGAATGACAGGACATTGGTGAAGTAGATGGGTTTTTATAACAATCGATAGTTTCATAGCATCATTACTGAGACTTGCTTTCAATTCCAGATTTTATTAATTAACTGAATTTAAATTCCACCAGCTGCCGTGGTGGGATTTGAACTCGTGTCCCCAGGGCACTATCTTGGGCCCCTAGATTACCAGTTCAGTGACATTACCACTACACCACTGTAAATGGGCTTAACTCTCACTGGTTGATATTGAATGGTGTTTTCCATGAGAACGCTTCTCAAATGTTATAATTGAGAGAATTGCAGGATCAGGTTCTATTTCTATATCTTCAGGTAAGTGCACGGAAATAGAAATTAGTCAACGAATCTTAAATGTTACATTATTTCTGTTAAGTATTCAGCAACAAAAGCCAATGGGTCTTACATTTTCTATGTTACCTTGATGTTTATACAGTGGTGTGTTAATTTTCAGGTGAGCTTTTCCCCAAGGAAAAAAGTTTGTCAAGCTGGCAAATTGCATTCCTCATCATTTGTATCATCACCTTGATCACTATTATAGCAATTACCATGTTATTCTTTAAGAAGAGGAAATTGTTCCAAGGTAAGAACATGCTAACTGCTCAACTTTGAACATCCCAAGTTCTTTATGGTAAAAAAAATTAATGAGATTTGAGGCAAAATGTACTTGAATTTACTGATGATCTAATGTATCAAACTGTGAGTACAATTTTGAAAATGTAACATCAGTCTGTGAGGGGTGTAACAAAGGAAACAGCTGGTGAAGAGATCTTCAGGGAATTCCAGCCTATACCCCACATCCCAGCCCTGGTAATTCAGTCCCCAAAGTTCAGACAAGTCATTCTTATTTGTCCTTGTCTGGTTTGACCTGTTTGTGGGCCTGGAGGTTTGAACAGGGGTGTTCTTGGCACCGTTGCCTCACTGGTACTGAACCCTAAATCAGAACACTAAAACGGTTAGTATCAGCAACTTGAGATCTATGGGAATTCATGGGGATGTGGATTTAACAAGTCTGTGCAGCTCCTGAGGCTTCTGTGTTCCATAAATCTTCAAAGGTAAAACATTTGGTTAGCCCTGGAACAGTGCAATGCAAACAAAATTCCCAGCAGTTCAAACTATAAATACTCCCCTCTTGACAAATTGCTGTTTTTATATTTTATTCTTTCATGGGAAGTGGGTGTCACTGGCAAGGCCAGCATTTTTTGCCCATACCGAATTTCAGAGGGCAGTTAAGAGTCAGCCACATTGCTGTGGGTCTGGAATCACATGTAGGCCAGACCAGGTAAGGACAGCAGATTTCCTTCCTTAAAGAACAGTAGTGAACCAGATAGGTTTTTTACAACAATCAACAATGGTTTCATGGTCACCATTAGACTAGCCTGCAATTCCAGCTTATTAATTGAATTCAAATTTCACTATCTGCTGTGGTGAGATTCGAACCCATGTGCCCAAACCATTGGCATGGGTCTCTGGATTACTAGTCCAGTGACATTACCCCTACACCACCACTTTCCCACAAGGAGCTGTAACTATTTCAATGTTTCTCTTTAGGTAAAGCTTAGAGTTTTCAGGCAGATCTTTGGTGACTGAATCAGTCAGATTGTGTTTTTATTGCATGAGATTCTGGGATTTTTCATTCTCATTTCAGTGCTCATTACCCTCAATTTAGTTCATGTTTCTACAAATATGCAGATCAGTGATCTTTGAGAGATTTAGAAGCTGAGATCATTGAAGAGTTTGGGAGTTTTGTAGAAGAGTAGAACAGGTTGGGGCAGCTAAATAATCAACTCTTGTTCCTTTTGAGAGCTAACCCCCTAGTGTGGGACTGGAGTGATGAGTACAGTAGAGACAGCAGCTTTCCCTTCCCTGAAGGACTCACTGAAGTAGTTGGTCTTTATTAACATTGTGACAGATCTTCTGTTCCTTTTCCTGGTGTTTTTAATGAGAGACATTCTCAATGTGATTTCAGCAATGCACCTTCCTTCATTACTAAACTTTAACATTGAAGGTGAAGGAGACAGTGAATATTCATTCCACAGTGAATTTCAATTCTTTGATTATTGAATCACTTACAGTCAAATAAACCCAAAAAATCTGGAATAACATGAAAGAAAAACATCTGTCTTAGCGGCTTTGGTGTCTGGTATTTCATTGGATGTATGTCTAACAATCAGCTGTGTTTCTGTACCCTGGGCTGCTGCGTCCTTTCAGTAGAATCTTTTTCAAATACTTTTCCTGTCCTCATCTCTAACTGTGTAATCTTGCTACCGTAGAATTCCCTGGGCCCCACATCTCCCTGTACTTATAGAAGTGGTGATTCTGAATTTTCCTCACCTGATTCTTGCACAGTCACATTTTCCAACAAGGTGTCCCTTCCTCTGTTAAAGGAAAAGGTGATCTTGTTGTCTTACTCTTTGCCTCTCTTCTAATGTTGGTTCTTCACCAAATCAACATTTTCAGTTGTCCCTTACTCCCAGCCTGCCTTTCTTTCTCCCTTAATTTGTTCTTGGAATGTAAGCCCAGCCCTGCTTGCCCTGAAAGTGTCAAGAGGAATAGAATAAAAGAGGGCAGAAGTCATGCTTCAGCTGTACAAAGTCCTGGTTAGACCACACCTGGAATTACTGTGAACAGTTCTTAGGAATGATATACTGGCCTTAGAGGGAGTGCAGTGCAGTGTAGATTTACTGGAATGATACCTGGACTCCATGGGGTAAGCTATGAGGAGAGATTAGAAATGCAGCGATGATTTTATCAACTGTTCACAATATCAAGATGAATAGATAGAGTAGATAGAGAATAATTCCACTGGTTGAGAAATCTAAGATGAAGGTTCAGTCTGGATATGAGAGGCAGACCGTTCAGGAGTGAAATTAGGAAATACTTATACACACACAGAGTGGTAGAAGTTTGGAACTCTCTTCCACAAATGGCAATTAATGCTCAACCAAATGTTAGATGTGAAATCTGAGATTGATGGAATTTTGTTAACCAAAGATATTAAGTGGTGCAAAGGGAGTTAGGTCACAAATCAGCCATGATCTTGGAGAAGAGTAGAACAGGCTGCAGCAGCTAAATAATCAACTCTTGTTCCTTTGAGAGACAACCCCCTAGTGTGGGATTGGAGTGATGAGTACAGTAGGGACAGCAGCTTTCCCTTCCCTGAAGGACTCACTGAAGTAGTTCGTCTTTTATAACATTGAGACAGATCTTCTGGTCCATTTCCTGGTGCGACCCACAAATTTCCAGATTAATTCACTTCAGTTTATCATGTGGAATTTGAACCCTGCCTCTCAGTCGCTAATCCAGGACTATAATCATCAGGCTATCCAATCCATTTTCCAACTACCAATACATTGCACTCACATCAGAGCTTTCTAAAGTTACAGAACCTGCAGTTGACTCATGCACACTTGATCTCCTAAATCCTGATCTAATCCATGATTGGACTGTGGTTTTTCATCTATGACCTTGCCTTGTTAAACATCTCCAGATTCCTGCTCCTGAATGCTTTGATGATTCATTTGTTACTGCTGTAAACATCTCTAAAACCTTTACTAGTTCTAGCACCAGGCAGGTCTGGACAAACCAGCAGTATGTGGTCTCTCATCACCTTGCGCAGTTTCCCCTTCCTATCCAGTGGTTGAAGACGCCTCTTTGACTCTCTCCATTAACTCGAGGGTTCCTCAAGGCTCCACTCCCTCTGCCACATGGCTCTCCTCCAACCATCATCCAACTAACTCCATTCCTTATTTCACTCGATATACATCAACTTCTTTTACACCATGTGTCCTTAACTCAAACTCCTCCATTCCTCTCTATAAAATGGTTGGATCATTACTTCTTGACCAGCTTTCATTAACAAATCCAATTTCTTTCAATTCTCCATGTCCAGTGTAAATTCCTGCCTATTCCCTTTGATGGTTTCACTCTTGCTCCTCCTCTATCTGTTGATGTTGTTGGTCTCAGTGATCTCCAGTGAAACTCGAACATCTCCATTCCTGAAGTTGGCCCTTTCACAGTAAACTTTTCCCTTAAATAAGTCTGAACTCTCTGCATATCCTAATTTGTTCAAGATTTGAGCACTGCTCCCATCTGTGAATCTTCTGACCCGAGACTGCACAATGTTCAGCACCATTCGCGACTCCTCAGATACTGAAGCAGTCTGTGTAGAAATGCAGCAACACCTGGACAATATCCAGGCTTGGTCTGATAAGTGGCAACATTTGCGTCACACAAGTGCCAGGCAATGACCGTCTCCAACAAGAGAGAAACTACGATCGCTGAATCCCCCCATTATCAACATCCTAGGGATTACCGTTGACCAGAAACTGAACTGGAGTAGCCATATAAATACCGTGGCAACAAGAACAGGTCAGAGGCTGGGAATCCTGCGCTGAGTAACTCACTTCCTGACTCCCCAAAGCCTGTCCACCATCTACAAGGCACAAGTGAGAAGTGTGATGGAATACTCTCCACTTGCCTGGATGGGTGCAGCCCCAACACTGAAGAAGCTCCACACCATTCAGGACAAATCAGCCCGCTTGATTGGCACCCCATTCATAAACATTCACTCCCTCCACCACTGACGCACAGTGGCAGCAGTGTGTATCATCTACAAAATGCACTGCAGCAACGTACCAAGGCTCCTCAAACAGCACCTTCCAAGCCCATGACCTCTATAAACCAGGAGGACAAGGGCAGCAAATGCATGGGATCACCACCACCGCAAGTTCCCCACCGAATCGCACACCATTTTCACTTGGAACAATTTCACCGTTCTTCACTGTCGCTGGGTCAAAATCCTGGAACTCGCTTCGTAGCAGCACTGTGGGTGTACCTACCCCACATGGACTGCAGTGGTTCAAGAAGGCAGCTCACCACCACCTTCTCAAGGGCAATTAGGGATGGGCAATAAATGCTGGCCCGGCCAGCGACACCCACATCCCATGAACGAATAAAACAAAGTCTGAAGAGAAAGTCTGATATTCAGCCCGGTCTCTTCTGTCGTGTATCTCTCTGTCTCTCTTTATCAGGAATACTATATTCTGTGCTGCTCTGAAATTTTTTGTTTAGCTGAACACATGCTGTCCTACACACTACTTCTCATCCTGCATCTTTGACAAGCAAGACTCATTGCACCGTCTCTGATTTATCTCATTCTTTTCCATTGCCTCCTCACTTCCAGCATTGAAACCCACAGCATACTGTCCCTGAACCATTTTTTCGTGATTTTCTATGACTGATTCAGCCTTCCTGGTGCTTTGCACTAATGCACTTTGATCCATCACACAGCTTTCTCAATTGTAAAAAGAAAAGCAGAAATGGAACCAAGAAAATTCTCTTAAAAATGCATTGTCTTTTTCTCTTTGATTACATCACTCAGCATTTGGTAAAATACGTGACCAGTATCTGTGCCTGAAAATTCACATTATGTCACCCATAATATATATTATCTGCTAAAGATGATTCAGTTAACGTTAGGATCTAGAAATAGAGACACTCCAGTGTCCACACCACATTGGTAAATAAATACTGCCAGTAAATATTATTCAATTGACATGTAATTCTAAATTGTCTTTTTTTTTAAATAGAGATGAAGACAAAAATTAAAAGATCAGGTGAGTTTTTTTTTTAAAGTTGTCATTGTACATTTCAATAAATTATTAAGCACGCCATTTGATTAACCGTCATTTACTCTCTTGTGAAGAATGTTTACACTTCTGGTCATTCTGTGCAACCCCATTATAAACACTTTATTTTACCAGACACTTTCTTTCTTTGATCATTTTTAATGGTCTCCACCCCATCATCTGTCTCTAAATAAGTAGTTCCTGCCACAGTTTTTTCCTCTGTTACCATCCACCTCACCACAGTTTCTTCTGACAATAGTGTTTGTGTTTTAGACACACCCAATTTAATCAGGAACTTCTTATTTCACTCCTGTCGTAAGCAACTAATGAACCAAAACATTGCAATTATTGTGAATGTCTGTGTCATTATTCTTTCAGTTCAGAAAATAACCAATTGATTTTTACATTTCTAGAATGGAGAAGGATTAAAAACTATGCAGGTAAAATAATCCACTCTCATTAATCTTTGGCCACTAACCAGTGTTATGTTAATGTTGACAAACTGTCAGTTATCCTTTGTGAATAATGTGTAAACAACAGCTCTGAAGGAAATGGATTTTGTTCCAGAACAGTGATGTGTGGACAGGAAAGGCAGCTCTGAAAGTGGGATGAATATTAGTCCACCAATGAAGAAAAGAGAGTGAATTATAAACTATTTGCTTGTAAGTACAAGAAAGGAATAACCCAGGAAAGTAATACAATAGTACACCACTGAAGGAGGCCATTCGGCCCATCGGGTCTGTGCAGGCTGTTTCAAAGATCAATCCAGTTGATCCTACTCCAGCGCTTTTTCATTATTGCCATGCAAGTATTTATCCAATTCCCTTTTGAAGGCTAATACTGAATCTGTATCCAGCATCCAATCAGGCAGCACGTTCTAAATCTGAGCCACTTACTGCTTGAAAAGGTTTCCCTTGTGTTACTTCTGATTCTTTTACCAATCACCTTAAATCATCCGGTTATCACCCCTTCAGCCATTGCAAAGTCTCTCTTTATTTACTCCACCTAAATCCTTCATGATTTTCAATACCTCTAGCAAACCTCCTCTTAGTCTCAAATAAAAACAGAAAGTGCTGAAAAAACTCAGCAGGTCTGGCAGCATCTGTGGAGAGAGAAACAGAGTTAATGTTTCAGGTCAGTTCTTCTTCAGAACTGGCAGAAATAAGAAATATAAAAGATTTTAAGCAAGTAAAGCAGGGGTGGGGAAAGAGATAACAAAAGAAAAGGTATTGATAGGAAAAGGTCACAGAATAGCTGACCAGAAGGTCATGGAGTAAAGGCAAACAATATGTTAATGGTGTGCTGAAAGACAAAGCATTAGTACAGATAGGGTGTTAATGGAATAAAAACTGAACAGCCACAAGCACAAACATGAAAAAAGGTGGGTAGGCACAGTTGGAACAAACTAAAATAAAATAAACACAATCAATAACAGAAAAAACAAAAAAATAACTAAAGATAAAAGTAAAATGGGGGACCTGTCATGCTCTGAAATTATTGAACTTGAGGCTTTAGGCTTTAGCATGCCTAATCAGTAAATGAGATGTTGTTCCTCGAGTTTGCGTTGATGTTCACTGGAACACTGCAGCAATCCCAGGACACAGATGAGAGCAGTGGGGTGTGTTGAAATGGCCAGCAACCGGAAGCTCGGGGTCATGCTTTTGGACTGAGTGGAAGTATTCTGCAAAGTTGTCACCAAGTCTCCATTTGGTCTCCCCAATGTAGAGGAGACCACATTGTGAGCAGCGAATACAGTATACTACATTGAAAGAAGGACAAGTAAATCGCTGCTTCACATGAAAGGAGTGTTTGGGGCCTTGGATAGTGAGGAGAGAGAAGGTAAATGGGCAGGTGTTACACCTCTTGCACTTGCAGGGCAAGGTGTCGTGGGAAGGGGACAAGGTGGTGGGGGTAATGGAGGAGTGGACCAGGGTGTCATGGAGGGAACGATCCCTTCAGAATGCTGACAGGGGAATGGAGGGGAAGATGCATTTGGGAGTGGCATCACACTGGAGATGGCAGAAGATGATCCTTTGGATATGGAGGCTGATGGGGTGGAAAGTAAGGACAAGTGGAACTCTGTCGCGGTTCTGGGAGGGAGGGGAAGGGGTGAGGGTAGAGGTGCAGGAAATGGGATTAATGGGTCTTTTTCAGCTTGGAAATCCTGGGGTGCCACAAGTATCAGTCCTGGGGCCTCGACTATTTACTGCCTATATTCATGACTTGGAGGAAGGGACAGAGTGTAGTGTATCAAAATTTGCTGACTATATGGAAAAAGGTGGGAAGGCATGTTGTGATGAGGACACAAAGAATCTGCAAAAGGATATAGATAGGTTCAGTGAGCAGGCAGAAACTTGGCAGATGGAAAGTGTGAGGTTATCCACTTTGGTAGGCAGAAGAAAAAGGCAGATTATTTAGATGGAGAAAGACTACAAAATACTGCAGTACAGAGGGACTAACTAACTAAAGACTGTACTAATGTTTTGCCTTTCATCAGACCATTAACATACCATTTGCCTTTGCTCCATGACCTTCTGGTCAATTATTCTCTGTGACCTTGTCCTATCAACCCCTTCTCTTTTGTTATCTCTTGCCCCACCCCCACTTTACTGACTTAAAACCTTTTACATTTCTAATATTTGCCAGTTCTGATGAAGGGTCACTGATCTGAAACGTTAACTCTGCTTCTCTCTCCACAGATGCTGCCAGACCTGCTGAGCATTTCCAGCATTTCTTGTTTTTATTTCAGATTTCCAGCATCTGCAGTATTTTGCTTTTATTTTAATGCAGTACAGAGGGATCTGGGTGTTCTTGTACATGAAACACAAAAGGTTAGCATGCAGGTGCAGAAAGTAACTAGGAAGGCAAATGGAATTTTGGCCTTTATTGCTAGGGGGTTAGAGATTAAAAACAGGGAAGACTTATTACAACTGTACAGGATGTTGTTGAGGCCACACCTGGAGTACTGCATACAGTTTTGGTCCCCGTATTTAAGAAAGGATATACTAGCATTGGAGGCAGTTCAGAAAAGGTTCACTAGGCTGATGCCTGGGATCAAGGGGTCGTCTTATCAAGAATGGCTAAACAGGTTAAGTCTTTATTCATTGGAGTTTAGAAGAATGAGACGTGATCTTATTGAAACATATAAGATTCTGAGGAGGCTTGACGGGATAGATGTTGAGAATATGTTTTCACATAGTTACAGAATAAAGGGTTACACATTTTAAACTGAGATACAAAGGAATTTCTTCTCAGAGAGTAGTGAATGTCTGGAATTCTCTGCCCCCCGAGAGTTGTGGAGGCTAGGTCACTAAGTATATTTAAGGAGGTGGCAGATAGATTTTTGAAATCTCAGTGAGTCGAGGGTTATGCGTAGTAGTCCCGAAAGAGGAGTTGAGGCCTGGGACAGATCAGCCATAATCTTATCGAATGGCAGGGCAGGCTTGAGGGGCTGAATGGCCTACTCCTGCTCCTACTTCTTATGTTCTTATGTAGACAGCTTCAATTCAGACTGGTATAGGTGCCCCTTCCAATGCTAATGGTAGCTGTTCATTGGCCAGTCTCCATATAAATACAGATGATCTAGAGCAGCTCACCAAAGCTCCTTAGACAGCACCTTCCAAACCCTTGATCTCTACCACCTAGAAGGGCAAGGGCAGCAGATGCATGGGAACACCACCACCTGCAAGTTCCCCTCCAAGCCACACACCATCCCGACTTGGACTATATCACCGTTCCTTCACTGTCACTGGGTCAAAATCCTGGAACTCCCTTCTCAGCAGCACTGTTGGTGTACCTATACCCCAAGGACTGCAGCAGTTCAAGAAGGCATTTCACCATCACCACTTTCTCAAGGGCAATTAGGGATGGGCAATAAATGCTGGCCTAGCCAGCGACGCCCACATCCCATGAACTAATATAAAAAAAAATCAAGCCCCCAATCTGCATCACAAACCTGCCCATCAGAAAGCATTAGCTGTTCATTGAGACAAAATCCACTGATCAGCCTCAGCCCAGACTGTGTGTTGATCTGGATATGATGGCTCGTTCCCACTGGTTTTGTGACCTTTAGTTACTGTGAGCTTTTCTGAATCATTCGGCTCCAGGTTGAGTCCTGGGCCATTGAGAGCTGCTGAATGGGGAGTACTCCCGAATCTTGCTCTAATCCAAGGCTAGAAACCCGACAGTTTGCGGGCTGCATCAACTTCAACCAGGTCAGCCACTCTGCTCACAGACTGCCCGGTAACTTCAAAAGAATCTGGAAAATTTTCTAAGTCATTTACTGCACAGAAGGAGGCATTCAGCCCATCAAGTCTATGTTGAATCTCGATAAAACAATCCAGTCAGTCCCATTCTCTTGCTGTATTCGCATCCCACAAGCCTTGCCAGAGTAAATCCAGAGCACTCTCGCCTTTTTTTTTATTCATTCATGGGATATGGGCGTCACTGGCCAGGCCAGCATTTATTGCCCATCCCTAATTGCCCTTGAGAAGGTGCTGGTGAGCTGCCTTCTTGAACCACTGCAGTCCATGTGGGGTAGGTACACCCATAGTGCTGTTAGAAAGGGAGTTCCAGCATTTTGACCCAGCGACAGTGAAGGGAACGGTGATGTAGTTCCAAGTCAGGATGGTGTGTAGCTTGGAGGGGAACTTGCAAGCCACGGTGTTCCCAAGCATTTTTGCCCTTGTGGTGGAAGAGGTCACTGGTTTGGCAGGTGCTATCTAAGGAGCCTTGGTGCATTGCTGCAGTGCATCTTGTGGATGGTACACATGCTGCCACTGTGTGCCGGTGGTGCGGGGAGTGAATGTTTCAGGTGGTGAATGGGGCACTAATTCGAGCAGGCTGCTTTGTCCTGGATGGTTTCGAGTTTCTAGAGTGTTGTTGGAACTGTATCCATCCAGGCAAGTGGAGAATGTTCTATCACATTCCTGACTTGTGCCTTGTAGATAGTGGACAGTGTTGCAACCAAGGCGGGAATAATGCACTGTTAATTCAGTCCCACTACTCCACCGGTCACAGCATATTAGTAAAGTTCCCCACCCACCGGGAAAAAGCCGAAAGTAACTATTTTATTAAACAAAAGCAGGTTTCTTTAAACAACAAATTAACTATTTAATAAACTAAATCTGAAACAATATTGAGATAAATCTATGTCTAAAAGACTTTATAACTTCTTATTCCTCCTAAACCTCATGCGTACACGTACACACACACTCAAAAACCAACGGTTAACGGGTTTTAAATGATGTTTTAAATTAGAGCTGTTTCTTAGGAATAATAACATAATTAATAATTATAAATATGTCCTGCCTATCACACAAATCAGTAATGTGATATATGAATTCCAATGTCAGTGTGATGCTAGGTATATAGACCGTACGACCCAAAGACTTGCGGATCGTAACATGTCCCTTCCGCTGTTTGTAACGGGCAAGTACACACCATACTCAACCAGACTGTGCTTGCAAAACTCAAAATACAGTGTCCAACATTAGATGTGATTCCACAATAGAACAACATTTGCTAAATAATCCCCAGTGTGCTAAGAATTACGCTGACAACCAATTTAAGATTGTCAGTAGGGCTCACAGTGTGGCGCATTTGCGCATACTGGAGGCTACATATATTAATACACAGGGCCCTGTTCTTTGCAGAGACAAAGAGCGCGTTCAAACATTGCACCTGTTTCAGCTAAACAAAATACGTGACAGCTATTCACTGGTTCATTCCTCAGGGCAATGCCTTGACCAGAGTCAAGCTGCCTTGTTTAAATTTCAAACAAAGCTTGGCAGTCAACGTAAACTGGTGCATTCTCCATGGAAATGCTTCTACCAATCAGAGTTCACTTGCCAACCAATCAGCACTCACTTCTCATACAGTATAAAGTTGTTGTTTTCCCTTACATTGTTAGTCTTGCGGATTGTCCGGATGAGTGCAAGACAAAGCTTTAACAACATGTCTCGAAATTCAGTAATACTTAACTTCTGTACTACCAAATGACAATTTTGGGATATGTTTTAGGAACTTCATTGCACAAAGGAAATCCTGCACATTATGTAGTCTTCAAGTATACAGATTATTTTTCACCACTGCAAAACCATATCAACTTCGAATAAATATACTTCATTCTTTGTAGATGATTGGGAACCCTTTTGACACTTATTTATATTGAGAAGGGCTCCTCAGCTTTGAGTTGGTTTTCTTTGGCTCATTTTTAATCAGGACTGAGATTTCCTCTGGATCATAGAACCCAAGATCAATGGGACTCAGTCCATTGAAAGATCAGATTCAAACTTAATGTAACTAATAAATGAGAGTTTGCTGAGGAAATAGTAACATTTTTGTCCCACTTTTATGTGCATTGTTAGTCAATGATGTTGAATTTGTTTTGGATGTGGTTATGAATATACTTAATGAAGTATTTTGTTAAGATCTATGAGAGGTTTTGAGCTAATTTGAAAATTATTTGTTATTTAAGTCGAGGTTGATGAATGTTTACAGTTGGTTTTATCCTGAAAGAGAGAATGCAGGAGCAATTGAAGCAAGAGATGAGAAGTGAACATTTATTATCTTGAGGTACCTATTACAGAATAGAATTTGCTGGGCCATTCTCTAACTATAAATGGATAATTCAGGTTTCAACACTTCCATATTTGGCAAAACATTTTGTCCCATTTTGTGTATGTTGGTAATTAATATTGAGTTTGTTGTTTTGGATATTACTTTTCTGTTCTGGTTTTGTTTATAAATTGAATAAAAATTACTTTTCGTTCCATAAATTGGAATTAGTAGACAGATTATTACATTCAAGTGATCTGATTGACCAAAGCAGTGCATATCAAAGACTAATAAGGCCATGTTACTTGCAAACCTGAAGTAATACAATGCAAGTTCTTAGACAGGCCCCATGGGTTCTGTTTGCCTTTGTCCTGCAACTCCAACATGTTTGATTCTAGACTGGGGACTCTGAACTGATTAAGGAATTTGTTTTATTCAGTTCTCCGTCCTCTATTCCTTTTCACAACGTAACGGAATGTCTAACTAAAACTGAGAACATGACAACCTAAATTATGTTTTACTCATTCAGGCTTTGTTTGGTGTTGTACACACATTGTTCAGGAAATAAAATACTAGATTTAATTTTTGAATAGTCTTTTTATAGAAAGAAGTGATAAACCAATGCTTGGCTATACACTTCATTTACAGATTAGTTGTCCCCATGTCCGTGTCTGAATTAATAATTTTGTCAAATGTCTGTGGTGTAACATGTTGGTACCTATCCCTGTCCCTAATTCCAGTTTTACATCAGGTGTTAAGTTGAATCCCTGCACTAGTATCTCCAAGGGAGATACTTGGAGATGCTTTCATTGTTTCCTACAGGTCAGGTTAAGGAGCCATCAAGAGAAAGTGAAACTGGAAGCAAACTGCCGATTGTAAATTGAATGCAAAGTCACAAGAGAAACAAACCCCACAAGCTGGTGGTATCCCACTATGTGGAACCTAACCGTTTTAATTGTCTGTCAGTCCATCGCTCTATGTCTGTCGTGTAACTGGCTGCTTAGAGTTTGATGAGCTGAGTGGGAAATAGAGGGGGAAGATGCTGTGCTCAGTGAGAGATGGAGATGTTTAATGACTGGATACTCATTAAGTTGCGAATATTCAACTTCACTAACTCTGAATACACTCAGCCATCAGTAGTGAAGATATTCAGCTGGAATATTGACATCAGAAAATTTCATCTGCTCAGTATCTGTAATGAAATTAGAAATATGCTGAATGATAGTGAGTTTACTATTTCACAAGTAATACTACTGATCGGAAATCCTCCATTTGATCAGAATATTTATACAGAGTGAAATTTCACTCCCAACAAGGTGAGAAATGTGCCCATTTGGCAGCATGCAGGCTCGGCGAGCTCCCAACCAAAAGACAGGATGTTAGCAAGAAGTTGGCTCCCCAGCTGCTAAAATTGGGCAGCAGGAGCCTGCAGCTGAGCTGCCCAGGGATCATCCCTCGGATAAAGTAAACGTACAGTGGTCAAGGCAGGTAGGGGTCAGGAAAAGGTCAGGGAAGCCCAGGGCAGGAGAGACCCTCGGTATCAGAAGTCAGTGGAAATGAATATTGGACTGCGTGTAAAACCAGCCACTGGCCTGTTTTCCAACCGCCAGTAAAAGTGAAAATTCACCTCATCGAATCAATCTGCCAATAAAATGTAATGTTTTATTTAGTTTCAGTGACCATGAATCCTCAAACAGCGCATCCTGAGTTAACAGTGTCTGAGGATAAGACCAGTGTGACGCACCGAGAGACACCTCACAACACTGAGGAAAGGTTTGATTATCCATGTGTTCTGGGTTCCGACGCATTTACCTCAGGTAAACATTACTGGGAAGTGGAGGTGGGGGAGAAGACTGCCTGGGATATCGGCATTGCCATCAATGTGAACAACACAGCTGACACTTCCGCCCGCAATGAGAACTGGCCTGTGTTGCGGAAAGATGAGAAGGAGTACAAAGCTATCAGTTCAAGTTTAAAAACCTGCCACCTGAGCCTGAGACAGACACCAAAGAAGATTGGAGTTTTCCTGGACTGTAAGGGGAAAACATTGTCATTTTACAATGCTGACAACGAGTCTCTTCTCCACAAATTTCATGATATCAGTGGGAACCTGTATCCTTTGTTCAGTCCTGGATTGAACCAAGGTGGTAGAAACTCAGCACCACTGAGAATCTGTCCTCTTGAACATTAGAGACCACAAAGTATCTTTGTAGGCGAATGTAATGAGCCATTGACATTTATATTCAGTTTATTTTTTGTATTAAACTCATTGTGTTGTTTGTAGAGATACGTTTCACTCGTTGAGGTTTTATAATTATTTTATTTTTAAAAATTTTTATTTAGAGATACAGCACTGAAACAAGCCCTTCGGCCCACCGAGTCTGTGCCGACCATCAACCACCCATTTTTACAAATTCTTCATTAATCCCATATTCCTACTACATCTCAACAATTCCCCTAACACCTACCTATACTAGGGGCAATTTATAATGGCCAATTTACCTATCCATCTGCAAGTCTTTGGCTGTGGGAGGAAACCGGAGCACCCGGCGAAAACCAACGCAGTCACAGGGAGAACTTGCAAACTCCGCACAGGCAGTACCCAGAATTGAACCTGGGTCGCTGGAGCTGTGAGGCTGCGGTGCTAACCACTGCGCCGCCATTCTAATTGTCATTAGAAATATTTACAAGCATAGAAATTTGTTGTTGCCTTATCTGCATTGAAAGTCCAAACATCAGTCTCCCTCTGAGGTGCCTGGATTGAGCAGTTTGCACATCTCTGGATGTCCTATCAGTCAGGATGTGGTTTTCCAAGCTCAAGGTTCTTGTCCCAGATGGGATCTAGCTGGCTTTGAAAGATACCTACTCAATCAACTCCACCATCGTTGAAAGTATTTCATGAAATTATTAATATTTGTTTCACCTCCAACACTTGGAGAGATGCTTCAGTCTCTCATACTGAAAGTGTTTCCCTGTCTGTGAATTGACCTCCTCTTAGTCTGTCTACATTTTCAATTGAAATTCGTACGAATGTTTGAGATGGACAGTTTCAATACATTAGGGATCATAAATTCTCCAAATTTCAAGTGAAGCAAAAGTTAATAAAGCCGATTTTTTAAAAAAGCAAAGTAGTAAAATGGGATCCTGAGTTTTATAATCAGGAGTATTAAAAGGACAAAGGAATTCTGAACCAATACAAATCATTGGCTTGGCCACAGTTAGCATACTGTATCCAGTTTTCGATACCTTACTTTGGAGAAGATAATATGGCCCTGGAGAAGAAATTCATCGAGGATTTCAGAGATGAAGTTTCATTGTGAGGAACTACTGGAGAAACTGGGAACCCATTCACTGGAACACAGAAGGTTAGGGAGAGTTCAGACAGAAGCGATGAAGCATTTTGATAAGATTAGAGGAGACAAACTGTTTCAGTTGTTTGTGTCCCAGTGATATCTTTGGGTCTTTTTAACCCTGTTTAATCTGGAATAATTTTAAAGTAATGGATTTGGCTTGAATCAGCACAGTGAGTTATGACTCCTTATAATGGTGATTCCTCACTTTCCTTGATTTCTCAATCTGCTTCAGTAACTCACCAAGTAGAACAAACAGAATAAACCATTAATGGGTTAGAGATTAGAAAATATATTTTGCTTCGAGAGCAATAGCGCATCACATCAGACCTTTTATGTTTGAATTATTCAGCAAGTTTATCAGCAAGCAAATACAGAACAATATTTGCAGGAGGAATTCTGTTCAAAGGGAAATGTATAAAACAACACAACCAACCATATACCTGGGTATTTATTACAGATTTACAGTAAATATCTGCCATCTTTCTTCTCAATTCTTTTCTGCCAGAGCTCACAAGTCTACTCATTCCATCTTGTTGAACAGATCCTGTAAAGCCCTGATAATTATGTTTAAGACCTTTCCTGGTTTAGATTTCAGGATTTACTCTCCTGGTCCCAATAGTGGACCAGAACAGCCTCTTAGTCCCTGTGGAGATTTTAATCCAATATCTATGTGATGAGGTTGGAATTGTCTGGAATGATTGACTGTCACAAGATTGTATATCAAGTGGTTTCTGCTGCTTTTATATTTAGTGTGATGGGGACATTATATGTGTATTGTCCTGACTATTGGTAAAGACAAGTGAATAAAGTTTAATTTGATCCAAGCCCCAGTGTGTTAGCCTGAGTCTGAAGATACCTGTGTTTATAAATAACACACACATGTCCCTGTGCAGTTCAATGAAATACCTCCCGCTTGTCCTGAACCCATGACGGTAGATTTTCAACTCTCAGTCCAGGTGTAAAACTGACATTACAGATGGAAGGCCCGTTCTAGAAACCACCCAATGATCATTTCTATGAAGCAGCGGGCGGCTGATTCAGCCCCGGGTTACAATATTAAAATCCACCCCATGGTCCATTCCCTGTTCACAAACAACCGTCAAATAACACAACACAACCGCCTGCTGCTGGAGCGGGAACACATTCACACCGCTCACCAATGTTCATGGTCACTTATATCACCCTGACTCTTCACCGGCCCCTTCGCCTTCGCCCTCATCTCCACCTCACACCCCGGCTCCGGGGGCCGATTGGCTCAGCACGTGACAGCTGTGCCGCCAATCACCGCCCGCGCTGCCTGGCACGTGACACCGGTGCCGCGTTTCCCGCTCAGCGCTAACTGTCAACCGCCGACCGGCCGGCCATCCCAGCACGTGACCCTGATTCCGCCAATCAGTGCCCGCCTCCGCCCCAGCACGTGACCCCACCCCAGGCGGGCGGGAGTGAATCCTCTGCGGCGGGATTTTCCCTTCGTCTGTTTGACCTTTCACTCGGAATCAGGATCAGAGAATCGTTACATGGCAGGAGGAGGCCGTTCAGCCCATCGTGTCTGTGCTGGATCTCTGAAAGATCAACTCCCTCAGTTCCATTCCCCTGCCTTCTCCCTGTAACCCTGCACATTCTTTCTTTTCATATAACTCTCTAATTCCCTTTTCAATGCTTCAATTGAACCTGCCTCCACCACGTTCTCCGGCAGATCATTCCAGACCTTAACCACTCGCTGTGTGAAAAAGATTTTCCTCATGTCACTTTCACTTCTCTTACCAAATACTTTCAATCTGTGCCCTCTCGTTCTCCATCCTTTCACGAGTGGGAACAGTTTCTCTCTATCTACTATGTCCAAGCCCCTCATGGTTTTGAATACCTCTATCAAATCACCTCTCAGCTTCTCTTCTCCAGGGAAAACTGTCCTAACTTCTCCAATCTATCTTCATAACTGAAATTCCTCATCCCTGGAACCATTCTCATGAATCTCTACTCTCTCCAAGGCCCTCACATCTTTCCTCAAGTGCGGTGCTCAGAACTGGATGCAGTACTCCAGCTGAGGCTGAACTAGTGTCTTATACAAGTTCACCATAACTTCCTTTCTTTTGTACTCTATGCCCCTATTAATAATATATATATATACACTGCAACTCTACTATAAACCTTCCTCCAACCCGAAAAACATCCATTCACTACTTCTGTTTGTTTCCTGTCACTCAGCCAATTCCGTAGCCATGTTGCTATCGTCCCTTTTATTCCATAAGCTATAACCTCAGTACTCACTTAAAAACTCTTCCATCTCTAACTTTCCCCACATCCCATGAAAGGACATCGAGCTGAAACATAACTTTGTTTCTTTTCTCTCTCTCCACAGATGCTGCCTGAGCTGCTGTGTATTCCCAGCATTTTCTCTTCCTATTCTACATTTCCAGCATCCCCACTATATTACCTTTGTATTGATGACACTGTCGGCTGCTCCAAGGACACAACACAAGCTGAAGATTCCTGATTCTGCTCCGACAAGCTCCACTTCTCTCACTCGGCAGCTTCCCAGTTCACACGTTCTCAGTCTCTGGGGGGGTTTGCTCATAAACATCAGTGGGGATTTACTCCCTCGCTCCTACAGGCATCAGAGTCATTCTTCCTGGAGTTCTGCTGCTATCCCGAGTGATTCCAGCTTCGGTAAATTCATAGAATCATAGAATAGTACAGGGCGGCACAGTGGTGCGGTGGTTAGCACTGCAGTCTCACAGCTCCAGCAACCCGGGTTTGGTTCCGGATACTGCCTGTGCAGAGTTTGCAGGTTCTCCCTGTGACTGCGTGGGTTTCCTCCGGTTGCTCTGGTTTCCTCCCACATGCCAAAGACTTGCGGGTTGATAGGTAAATTGGCCATTGTAAAAAAAATTGCTCCTAGTGTAGGTAGGTGGTAGGAGAATTGAGGGAAGGTGGGGATGTGAGAGGGAAAGGTGGGATTAATATAAATGGGTTGTTGATGGTCAGAACGGACTATGTGGGCCGAAGGACCTGTTTTGGTGCTGTATCTCTCTATGACTCGACAGCACCGAGGAGGCAATACAGCCCATCAAGTCTGCACTGGTTCTCTCCAAGATAATCCTGCTCTTTCACCCGTATCCCTGCAATATTTTCTCCTACAAGTATTTATCCAATTCCCTTTAGAAGGTGACTATTGAATCTGTATTCACCACCGCATCAGGCAGCACATTTCACATCCTAACCACTGGTTGCATGAAACAGACTCTCCTCACATCGCCTCTTTTACTTTTGCCAATCACCTTAAATCTGTTCCCTCTGGTTATCGACCCTTCAGCCATTCCAAACAGTTTCTCTTTATTGATTCTATTTAAACTCATCATGATTTTGAACACCTCTAAGGAGATCAACCTCAGTTTCTCCAGTCTCTCCAAGTAATCCCTCATCCCCAGAACCATTCTAGTAAATCTCTTCCATATCTTCTCCATTGCCTTCACATCCTTCCTAAAGTGTGGTGTCCAGAAATGGACACAATTTTGGGAAGGAATTCCCACCCACTGTGTGCGGAGGCTGGAATTCGCAGAAAGGTTCAGCAGTGGGGCTGAGAGATGGATGGGAATGTATGCTAATGAAAGGAAGGGGAAATGTGTTGTAATAGAAGGGAGAAGGATGAGGGAATGGATGGGAATCTCCACAGTAACAGAAGCTGCCTTATCTTTACGAACGACACAATTTGCAGCAGCTTTCTGTCCAAGTGAGGCCTTGTTCTGTGTCCAAGACATAGTAGAGAGATGCTCAAGTTAGAAGGAGTAAGTTTTTCAGAAACATAGCAAGTTTGAAAAGAAAAATCAGAGCAGGGTAGGTGACCAGCAACAGAGGATAGATGCAAATATAGGATTGAATAGGAACCCACAACTGGTCCTGAGCAGAGTCCGATAGCTGAAGCTGGGAAGTAACCCAAAGCTGACCCTGACAGGATCTCATAGCTGACCCTGGACAGGATCCCACAACTAGTCCTGTGTGGGAACTGCTGTGTCTGAAACTACAGTTTAGGATATGAGATAAGGATAGATCTAACGGTCTCAGAAAAATCAGGGTGACATAAACTAACCCACCTTGGATTGTGGTAAAGATTTGTGTTATATAAAGTGGAGTCAACAGTTCCTTCCTCAGGGGAACCCTCCCCTTCCCACTATTTTTCTGAGAGCGTTAGATCTATCCTTATCTCATATCCTAAACAATAATTTCAGACACAGCGGTTCCCACACAGGACCAGCTGTGGGATCCTTCCCAGGGTCATCTTGACAGTTTCCAGTTTTCTGGCCCTAACCGCCTCCTCTTCACTATGGAAGTCCAATCTCTCTACACCTCCATCCCCCACCAGGATGGTCTGAGGGTTCTCCGCTTCTTCCTTGAACAGAAGCCCAACCACCACCACCCTCCTCCGCCTGGCTGAACTTGTTCTCACATTGAACAACTTCTCCTTCAACTCCATTCACTTTCTTCAAATAAAAGGTACCCACATGGGTTGTAGTTATGCCTGTCTTTTTGTGGGATGTGTCGAACATTTCTTGTTCCAGTCCTACTCAGGGTCCCTCCCTCAATTCTTTTTCTGGTACATTGATGACTGTATCGGTGCCATTTCCTGCTCCTGCCTCATACTGGAAAACTTCATCAACTTTGCTTCCAATTTCCACACTTCTGTCACCTTCACATGGATCATCCCAGACACTTCCCTTCCTTCCCTTCTCTGTCTCTATCTCTGGGGATAGGCTGTCCACTAATATCCATTATAAGCCCACCAACTCCCACAGCTACCTCAACTGCACTTCCTCACACCCTGCCTCCTGTAAGGACTCCATTCCATTCTCCCAGTTTCTTCATCTACGACGCATCTGTTCTGATGATGCAACCCTCCACAAGAGCACTTCTGACATGTCTTCTGTTTTCCTCAACCGAGGATTCCGCACCCCCCAGCACTGTGGTTGACGGGGCCTTCAACCTCATTTCCTGCACTTCTGCCCTCACCCCTTACCCTCCCTTTCAGAACAACGACAGGGTTCCCCTTCTCCTCACTTTCCACCACACCAGCCTTCACATCCAAAGGAACATCTTCTGCCATTTCCACCACTTCTACTGTGATGCCACCACCAAACACATCTTCCCTTCCCCTCCCCTGTCAGCATTCCGTAGGGACCGTTCCCTCCATGACATCCTAGTCCGCTCCTCCATCAACCCTCGATACCTCATTCCCTTCCCGCGGCACCTTCCCATGCAATTGCAGGAGGTCTAATACCTGCCCTTTTACCTCCCTCATTCTCACTATACAAGGCCCCAAACACTCCTTCCAGGTGAAGCAGCAATTTATTTGCACTTCTTTCAATTTAATATACTGTATTCGCTGCTCACAATGGGGGTCGTCTCTACATTGGGGAGACCAAACGCAGATTGGGTGACCTCTTTGCAGAACACCTCCGCTCAGTCCATTTGCATGACCCTGAACTTCCGGTTGCTTGCCATTTTAATTCACCCCCCTCTTCCCTTGCCCACATTTATGTCCTCGGCCTGCTGCAGTGTTCCAGTGAATCTCAACGCAAGCTCAAGTAACAGCACCTCATCTTCTTATTAGACACTCTACAGCCTTCTGGACTCAATATTGAGTTCAATAATTTCAGACCATGCGCCCCATTTTTATTTATTTATCATTTTTATTTTGATATATTTTCTTTTTTATTTATTATTTTTATTTTGATATAGTTTATTTATTTATTATTTATTTTTTTAACCATGTGCTCGTCTTAAACTTGTTTTTCATGTTTTTACTTTCGGACAGAGCTGTTCATTATTCTACCATTAGCACCCTCTCTCTGGACAAATGCTTTTTCTTTTACTACAACTATTTAACACTCCATTTGCATTCTGTCATTTAATCTCTCTTACCCTCCATCCTATCAAAGACCTTACCTCTTGTTCTTCCTCCCTCCCCCCACTTTAACTTGCTCAAAGACTGTTACATTTATAACTTTCCCAGTTCTGATGAAGGGTCACAGACCTGAAACGTGAACTCTGTCTCTCTCTGCACAGATGCAGCCAGACCTGCTGAGTATTTCTGTCACGTTCTGTTCTCATTTCATATAAATAGGCATTTGTTTGTCAACTAGTGTACTTAATTTGTCACTGAACTAGCATTTAAAAGTATTTAACTGGATATAAAGACTCACCTGGGAGAGTGGAGAGGCAGACTCTGACTGTGACAGAACGTGCTGTGTTTGAAAAGTGAAAAAAAACTAACAGTGAATCACGGGAAATCCGTAAACTGAGTGGTTGGTGAGTAACAACTGTTTGTACCTGTAAACAGCTGAAAACGCAGAAAAAATAGTTCTCTTTTTAACTCTCAAAATACTACCTTGTAAGTGGTAAGTTTAGTACCAATAAGGTTTTAGTTGGTGTAATTTATTAGTAATTACTAATTATAAAGGGCTGTTTGGACAGAGTGTGAGGCTGTGAGTTGATGTGTGAGGGACTTCACTGACTCGGGAAAGGAGGTGCTGTTTGGTGTCTTTCTTTTCTTTTCTGCCTTTTCAGCCTCCATGGTACAGGGGAAGAAGCTGATTGGTGAGTAACTGGTAAGTTATTCTACTTATTGCACTTATTACACTAGCAATAATTCGTTTGTAAAGCTAAGTAATGGCAGGGAAGCTCGGCCGAGTGGAATGTGCCTCCTGTGGCATGTGGGAAGTCGTGGATGCATCATGTGCCCTTGACAAACACATATGCAGTCACCGGCTGCAGAAGCTTGAGCTCTGCGTTTCGGAACTCGAGTGGTGACTGAAGTCACTGTGGTTCGTCCACGAGGCGGAGAACAAGGTGAATAGCATGTTTGGGGAGGTGGTTAAGAATGTGCAGGCAGAGAGGGAATGGCTGCCCGCCAGGCAGTCTAAGAGAACCAGGCAGGTAGTGCAGGAGTCCCCTGAGTTGATCTTGCTTGCTAATTGGTTTTCCAATTTGGATACTGGTGAGGGTGAGGGTTCCTCAAAGGAGTGCAGCAAGAGCCATGTCCTTGGCACCATAAGTGGCTCAGATGCACAGGAGGGGAGGAAGAAGAGTGGAAGGCCAATAGTGATAGGGGATTCGTTAGTTAGAGGAACAGACAGATGTTTCTGCGGCCACAGATGTGACACCAGGATGGTGAGTTGCCTTCCCAGTGCCAGGGTCAAGGATGTCAGAGTGGCTGCAGGACATTCTTCTGGGGGAGGGCCAGAGGTTATGGTCCACATTGGTACTAACACCATAGGTAAGAACCGGGATGAGGTCCTGAAAGTGGAGTTTAAGGTGTTAGGAAAGAAATTAAAAAGCAGTAATCTCAGGATTACTTCAGTGCCACATGCCAGTGAGCACTGAAATAGGAGGATTAAGCAATTTAAAACATGGCTAGAGAATTGGTGCAGGAGAGAGGGCATCAGATTTTTTTGTTATTTGTTCATGTGATGTGGGCATCGCTGGCAAGGCCAGCACTTATTGCCCATCCCTAATTTCCCTTGAACTGAGTGGCTTGCTGCACCATCTCAGAGGGCATTTAGAGTCAACCACATTGCTGTGGATCTGGAGTCACATGTAGGCCAGACCAGGTGAGGATGGCAGATGTTCCCTAAAGAACATTAGTGAACCAGATGGGTTTTTACAACAATCGCCAATGGTTTCATGGTCACCATTAGACTAGCTTTTAATTCCAGATTTAGTAGTTGAATTCAAATTTCGTCATCTGCCTTGGCAGGATTCAAACGCATGTCCCCAGAGCACTAGTCTGGGCCTCTGTGCTACTAGTCCATTGATATTACCACTATGCCACTGCCTTCCCTTTTCTGAGGCACTGGGTAGATGGGATCTGTGCAAGATGGACGGGTTGCACCGTAGCAGGACCGGGGTTAACATCATTGCAGTGAGATTTGCTAGTGCTGTTGGGCGGGTTTAAACTAAATTGTCAGGGGGTTGGGAACCTGAGAGGGAGCTCAGATTGGAGGGAAGCAAAACTGGTAACAGGAAGTAGAGAAGTAGTAAGCAAAACTGGAAGGCAGACAGCTGGAGGCAAACATCAAATAGGATCGGAATGAGGAATAATGTTAAAACAAAGTTAAGGGCACTCTATCTGAATGCACGCAGCATTCATAACAAGGTAGATGATTTTGAAGGCACAAATAGAGGTAAATCGGTTTGATTTAATTGCCATTATAAATTATATGGAGACGTGGTTACAGGGTGACCAGGACTGGGAACTGAATATTCAGGGATTTTTGTCCTTTAGGTGGGATAGGCGGAGGGGGAAAGGTAGAGTAGCGCTGTTAATAAGGGATGAGATCAGTACGTTAGTGAGAGAGGATCTTAGATCGAAGGAGCAAGATGTAGAATCAGTTTGGGTGGAGTTAAGGAACAACAAACATTGGTGGGATTTGCTTATAGGCCACCAAACTGTAGTGGCACGGTATAAATTAGGAAATTGGAGCTGCATGTAGCCTGGGCAATACAGTAATAATGGGCGACTTCAATTTACATATAGATTGGGCAAACCTAATTAGCACTAATGCCATGGAGGATGAATTCCTGGAGTGTGTACGGGATGGGTCTCTGGAACAGTACATTGAAGAACCAAACTAGGAATCGTGCTATTTTAGATTTAGTATTATGCAATGAGAAAGAGATAATTAACAACATCACTGTAAAGGAGCCATTGGGAAATAGTAACCACATTATGACAGAATTCTACATTTAGTTTGAAAGGAATATTGTATATTCTGAAACTAGGGTCTTAAATCTGAACAAAGGAAACTATGAGGGTCAAGTTGGCTCTGATGGATTGGGAAAATACATGGAAAGATTTGATGGTCGACAGGCAATGGCTCATATTTAAAGAAGTATTCCATGATTTACAACAAATAAGACACAAAAACCCAACAGGAAAGGTGAATCAACTGTGGCTAACAAAAGAAGTTAAGGATTGCATTAGGTCAAAGGAAGTAGCTTATAAGGTCGCCAGAAAAAGTGGTAAGCCCAAGGATTGGGAGCAATTTAGAGTCCAGCAAAGGAGGACCAAGAAACTGATAAAGAAAAGGAAAAGAGATTATGAATCTAAGCTAGCTAGAAACATAAAGGCGGAATATAAAAGCTTCTTTAGGTATGTGAAAAAGAAACAATTAGCAAGGACAAATGTGGGTCCATTGCAGGTGGAGACAGGAGAGTTTGTGGTGAAGAATGAGGAAATGGCAGAAAAACTAAACAATTACTTTGTGTCTGTCTTCATGGAGGAAGACACAGAAAATCTCTCAGAAATACAAGGGAACCAAGGGACTTGTAATAATGACAAACTGAAAAGAAATAGTATCAATAAAGAGGTAATACTCAAAATATTAATTGAAAGTTGATAAATCCCTGGACCAGATGAGCTGCATCCCAGAGTATTGAAGGAGGTGGCTACAGAGATAGTAGATGCATTGGTTGTTATCTTTCAAAATTCTATAGACTCTGGAAGGGTTCCTGCAGACTGGACAGTAGCAAATGTAACCCCACAATTGAAGAAGGGAGCGAAAAAGAAAACGGAGAACTACAGATCTGTTAGTTTGACATCAGTAGTGGGGAAAATGTTAGAATCTATAATAAAGGATAAGATAATTGGACACTTGGAAAATAATGATTTGATTGGGCAGAGCCAACATTGATTTTTGAAATGGAAATCATGTTTGACAAATCTGTTGGAGCTTTTGAGGATGTTACTTGTAGCATAGATAAAGGAGAACCGGTGGATATGCTGTACTTGGATTTGCAGAAGGCTTTTGATAAGGTTCCACACAGGAGGTTAGTAAACAAAATTAGAGCACATGGGATTGGGGGTAATATATTGCTGTGGATTGAGAATTCATTAACAGACAGAAAGCAGAGTAGGAATAAATGGGTCATTCTCAGGATGGCAGACTGTTACTAGTGGGGTACCGCATGGATCAGTGTTGGGCCACAGCTATTTGCAATCTATATAAATGGCTTGTATATGGGGACCGATTGTAATATTTCCAAATTTGCAGATGAAACAAAACTAGGTGGGAATGTAAAAACAAGAAATGTTGGAAATACTCAGCAGGTCTGGCAGCATCTATGGAGAGAGAAGCAGAGTTAACATTTCAGGTCAATGACCCTTCATCAGAAGGGAATGTAAGTTGTGAGGAGGATGCAAGGAGGCTTCAAGGGGACTTAGACAGGCTAAGTGAATAGGCAAGAACATGGCAGGTGGAATATAATGTGAATAAGTGTGAAGTGATCCACTTTGGTAGAAAAAACAGAATGGCAGAGTATTTCTTAAATGGTGAGAGGTTGGGAAGTGTTGATGTCTGAAGGAACCTGGGTGTCCTTGTTCATGGGGGAGGAGTACTTGGCCTCATGGTGGTACCTGTTCGTACTGGCTCGTTGTGGTACTGGCGGTTCTCTGGATAGCAGAACTGAGGGCACGGCACAGTTGTGCTGTTGCTGGGTTTCCAGCCTGCACCGTTTGATGCTGGCCAGAGTCTGCGAGCAGGTTCCGGTCCTTGGAGATTTCCCCTTGGCAATGCTCCCCACCGCCAGATTTTGCTTTTCCGTGGTGACAAAGTCAATCTCTTCTTCTGAGTTGTTGGAGTGCGAGAAACCACTGCCTGTTGACAAACAACTTTTGCTTTTGATAAGGTACCGCATGGGAGAATGGCCAAGAAGGTGAGAGCCCATGGGATCCAGGACAATTTGGCAAATTTGATCCAAAATTGGCTTAGTAGCAGGAGGCAGAGGGTGATGGTCGAGGCTTGCTTTTGCGAGTGGAAGCCTATGACCACTGATATACAGCGGGGATCAGTGCTGAGACCCTTGCTGTTTGTAGTGTACGTTAATGATTTAGACATGAATATAGGAGGTATGATGCCAATATCATCACCCTCTATAAAAACAAAGGTGACCGCGGTGACTGCAACAACTACCGTGGAATCTCCCTGCTCAGCATAGTGGGGAAAGTCTTTGCTCGAGTCGCTCTGAACAGGCTCCAGAAGCTGGCCGAGCGCGTCTACCCTGAGGCACATTGTGGCTTTCGTGCAGAGAGATCGACCGTTGACATGCTGTTCTCCCTTCGTCAGATACAGGAGAAATGCCGTGAACAACAGATGCCCCTCTACATTGCTTTCATTGATCTCACCAAAGCCTTTGACCTCGTCAGCAGACGTGGTCTCTTCAGACTACTAGAAAAGATCGGATGCCCACCAAAGCTACTAAGTATCATCACCTCATTCCATGACAATATGAAAGGCACAATTCAACATGGTGGCTCCTCATCAGAGCCCTTTCCTATCCTGAGTGGTGTGAAACAGGGCTGTGTTTTCGCACCCACACTTTTTGGGATTTTCTTCTCCCTGCTGCTTTCACATGCATTCAAGTCCTCTGAAGAAGGAATTTTCCTCCACACAAGATCAGGGGGCAGGTTGTTCAACCTTGCCCATCTAAGAGCGAAGTCCAAAGTACGGAAAGTCCTCATCAGGGAACTCCTCTTTGCTGACGATGCTGCTTTAACATCTCACACTGAAGAGTGCCTGCAGAGTCTCATCGACAGGTTTGCGGCTGCCTGCAATGAATTTGGCCTAAACATCAGCCTCAAGAAAACGAACATCATGGGGCAGGATGTCAGAAATGCTCCATCCATCAATATTGGCAACCACGCTCTGGAAGTGGTTCAAGAGTTCACCTACCTAGGCTCAACTATCACCAGTAACCTGTCTCTAGATGCAGAAATCAATAAGCGCATGGGTAAGGCTTCCACCGCTATGTCCAGACTGGCCAAGAGAGTGTGGGAAAATGGCGCACTGACACGGAACACAAAAGTCCGAGTGTATCAGGCCTGTGTCCTCAGTACCTTGCTCTCTGGCAGCGAGGCCTGGATAACGTATGCCAGCCAAGAACGACGTCTCAATTCATTCCATCTTCGCTGCCTCCGGAGAATACTTGGCATCAGGTGGCAGGACCGTATCTCCAACACAGAAGTCCTCGAAGCGGCCAACATCCCCAGCTTGTACACACTACTGAGTCAGCGGCGCTTGAGATGTCGTGGCCATGTGAGCCGCATGGAAGATGGCAGGATCCCCAAAGACACATTGTACAGCGAGCTTGCCACTGGTATCAGACCCACCAGCCGTCCATGTCTCCGCTTTAAAGACGTCTGCAAACGCGACATGAAATCCTGTGACATTGATCACAAGTCGTGGGAGTCAGTTGCCAGCATTTGCCAGAGCTGGCGGGCAGCCATAAAGACAGGGCTAAAATGTGGCGAGTCGAAGAGACTTAGTAGTTGGCAGGAAAAAAGACAGAGGCACAAGGGGAGAGCCAACTGTGCAACAGCCCCGACAAACAAATTTCTCTGCAGCACCTGTGGAAGAGACTGTCATTCTAGAATTGGCCTTTATAGCCACTCCAGGCGCTGCTTCACAAACCACTGACCACCTCCAGGCGCGTATCCATTGTTCTCAAGATAAGGAGGCCCAAAAGAGCAAAAGATAGGAGGTATGATCAGTAAGTTCGCTGATGACACGAAAATTGGTGGTGTCGTAAATAGTGAGGAGGAAAGCCTTAGATTACAGGACGATAGACGACAGAGCAGTGGCAAATGGAATTTAATCCTGAGAAGTATGAGGTGATGCATTTTGGGAGGACTAACAAGGCAAGGGAATATACAATGGATGGTAGGACACTAGAAAATACAGAGGGTCAGAGGGACCTTGGTGTAATTGCTCATCGATCACAGAAGGCAGCAGCACAGGTAGATAAGGTGGTTGGGAAGGCATATGGGATACTTGCCTTTATCAGCCGAGGTATAGAATATAAGAGCAGGGAGGTTATGATGGAGCTCTGAAAAACATTAGTTAGGCCACAGCTGGAGTACTGTGTACAGTTCTGATCACCACACTATAGGAAGGTTGTGATTGCACTGGAGAGGGTGCAGAAGAGATTCACCAGGATGTTGCCTGGGCTGGAGCATTTCAGCTGTGAAGAGAGACTGGATAGGCTAGGGTTATTTTCGTTAGAGCAGAGAAGGCTGAGGGGGGACCTGATAGAGGTATACAAGATTATGAGGGGCATTAATAGGAGAGAAAGTAAGAAACTTTTTCCTTTAACAGAGGGGGCAATAACCAGGGGGCATAGATTTAAGGTAAGAGACAAGAGGTTGAGAGGGAATTTGAGGGAAAATTTTTTCGCTCAGAGGGTGATTGGAATCTGGAACACACTGCCTGAAGAGGTGGTAGAGGCAGGAACCCTCACGACATTTAAGAAGTACTTAGATGAGCACTGGAAACGACATAGCATACAAGGCTACGGACCAAGTGCTGGATAATGGGATTAGAATAGATAGGTGCTTCATGGCCGGCACGGACACGCTGGGCCGAAGGGCCTGTTTCTGTGCTCTATTACTCTATGACTCTAACTTGCACCATCTGAATTTGGATCTTCATTCTCTTGGTGTGACATCTCTGAGACGGGGCTGATACTCTCCAAACCAGAATACTGAGATCCTGGAAGTACTGTGAATCAATGCGGGTACCTTTGGTCTCTTCTGCTGTAATTGGTACCTTGGTGACCTCGTGGATGGTCACAGTGTTGAGGTCCTTGCACATTGGTAGTCCTGCCCCTGCTGGTCTGCTCGTGTCTACCAGGTAGAATATTTATGGTTTCCATGCTGACTTGCCATATTTGCACTGCATTGCTGGTGTCCCACTGCAAGTAATGGGTGACCTGTTGTATGCAGTTAACTTTATAGTTGTCGGTTATATCATTGATTTTCAACGACTCTGGTACATGTTCTTCAGGATTCGGACTGGTGGGATATTTACACCAGCTCCAGTGTCAATTTTGACCCTGAGTGTATGTTTGCTGGCTTTCTTTGGACCCATGATGTTAATAGTGGCGAAAGCTTCCAGTTGTTTGACTTCATCAACATGATGTGCAGGTTCACAGTAGAGTCATAGAGTCGTACAGCGTAGAAACAGTCCCTTCGGCCCACCGCGTCCATGCCGACCATAATGCCTATCTACACTAATCCCACCTGCCTGCATTAATTCCATATCTCTCTATGCCTTACTCATTCAAGTACCTGTCCTGATGCCTCTTAAATGTTGCTACTGTTCCTGCCTCCACCACCTCCTCAGGAAGCTCTTTGTGTGAAAAATTTACCCCTTTGATCACCTTTAAACCTCCTCCCTCTCACCTTAAATCTATGCCCTCTAGTTTTAGTCACCCCTACCATGGGAAACAGACTCTGGCTATCTACCCTATCAATGCCTCTCATAATTTTTTATACCTCTATCATGTCCCCTCTCAGCTTCCTTCGCTCCAGGTAAAACAGACCCAGCCTATCCAATCTCTCTTTATAACTTAAGCCCTCCAAAACCAGCAACATCCTTGTGAATCTTTTCTGCAGCCGCTCGAGCTTAATCACATCTTTCCTGTAGTGCGGCGACCAGAACTGCACACAGTACTCCAAATGCGGCCTAACCAACGTTATGTACTACAGTAACATGACGTCCCTACTCTTATACTCAATGCCTCGGCCGATGAAGGCAAGCATGCCGTACGCCTTCTTCACCACCCTGTCTACCTGTGTTGCCGCTTTCAAGGAACTATGTACCTGCACCCCAAGGTCTCTCTGCTCAACAACGCTCCCCAGGGCCCTGCTATTCACTGTATATGTCCTGCCCCAGTTTAACTTCCCAAAATGCATCACTTCACACTTGTCTGCATTAAATTCCATTTGCCACTCCCTTGCCCACTTTCCCAGTTGATCTAGATCTTGTTGTAACCTTGGACAACCTTCTTTACTGTCCACTATACCATCAATTTTGGTGTAATCTGCAAACTTACTAATCATGCCCCCTACATTTACATCCAAGTCATTAACATATATGACAAACAACAGAGGGCCCAGCACCAATCCCTGAGGCACACCACTGGTCACCAGCCTCCAATCTGAAAAACAACCCTCCACTACCACCCTCTGCCTCCTATCACCAAGCCAATTTTGTATCCAATTTGCTAGCTCACCCTGGATCCCATGTGTTCAAACCTTCTGGACCAGCCTACCAATAGGGACCTTGTCAAAGGCCTTCAAAACCTCCAACACCTCCTCCTTTGTAATGTTGATATGCTCCAGGATATCGGTGTTCCCTCCCTTGAACTCACTAGCTTCCATGACCTTCTCCACGGTAAATACGGACGAGAAATATTCATTTAAGACCTCGCCCATTTCCCATAGATTGCCACACTGATCCTGAAAGGGACCTACTCTCTCCCTAGCTACCCTTTTGCTCTTAATATACTTATAGAATCTTTTAGGATTCTCCTTTATCTTATCTGCCAGGTAAATTTCATGGCCCCTTTTCGCCCACCTAATTTCCTTCTTAAGTGTAGTCCTACATCCCCTATAATCCTCGAGGGACTCGCTCGATCCCAGCTGCCTATACCTGACTTATGCCTCCTTCTTTGTCCTGACCAGACCCTCAGTATCCCTCATCAACCAAGGTTCCCTAAACTTGCCAGCCTTGCCCTTCCATCTAACAGGAACATGCCGGCCCTGAACTCTTCCTATCTCACTTTTAAAAGCCTCCCACTTGCCATACGTCCCTTTACCTGTAAACAGCCTCTCCCATTCAACTTTTGAGAGTTCCTGTGTGATGCCATCAAATGCCTTCCCCCAATTTAGGACTTCAACATGAGGACCAGTCCTATCCTTTTCCACAACTATCCTGAAGCTAATATAATTATGGTCACTGGTCCCAAAGTGCTCCCCCACTGACACATCAACCACCTGCCCATCCTCATTTCCTGAGAGGAGGTCGAGTGTAGGGCCATCCACATACTACTTCAGAAAACTATCCTGGACACACTTAACAAATTCTTCCCCATCTGATCCCTTAGCACTAAGGCAGTCCCAGTCAATATTCTTCTTTGACCTCCTTATCTCGAGAGACAATGGGTAAGCGCCTGGCGGTGGTCAGTGGTTTGTGGAGCAGCGCCTGGAGTGGCTATAAAGGCCAATTCTAGAGTGACAGGCTCTTCCACAGGTTTAGTTTAGTTTTAGTTTAGAGATACAGCACTGCTGCAGAAAAATTTGTTTGTTGGGGCTGTTACACAGTTGGCTCTGCCCTTGCGCTTCTGTCTTTTTTCCTGCCAACTGCTAAGTCTTTTTGACTCACCACACTTTAGCCCCGCCTTTATGGCTGCCCGCCAGCTCTGGCAAAGGATATTAGGGAAGTTAAAATCACCTACTATTACAACCCTATAATTCCTCCACCTATCTGTGATTTCCCTACATATATGCTCCTCCACTTCCTTCTGACTATTGGGGAGCCTATAGTATAATCCCATCAAAGTGATCACCCCTTTCTTATTTCTAAGTTCTACCCATATGGCCTCGCTAGACTTTCCCCCCCTGGGATATCCTCTCTAAGTACTGCCATGATGTCCTCCCTAATCAATAGTGCAACTCCCCCTCCTCTCTTACCTCCACCTCTGTCACGCCGGAAGGACCAGGAACATTGAGCTGCCAGTCCTGCCCATCCCTCAACAACATTTCCGTAATAGCTATAATATCACAATCCCATGTACCGATCCATGCTCTGAGTTCATCTGCCTTACCTGTAAGGCTTCTTGCATTAAAGTAAATGCAGTTTAGCCGACCAGACCTTCCATGCTCCCTGTCCTGCCCCTGCCCGGCCTGACTACTGTACTTACTTGCTTTAACCTCTACATTTGCCTCAGTTATTTCATCTGAGAGACTACTACTTTGGGCCCCACCCCCCTGCCAGACTAGTTTAAACCCTCCCGAGTAGTACTAGCAAACCTCCCCGCGAAGATATTGGTCTCCCTCCAGTTTAGATGCAACCCGTCCTTCTTGTGCAGGTCACTTCTGCACCAGACGAGATCTCAATGATCCAAGTAGCTGAAGCCCTCCCGCCTACACCAGCTCTTCAGCCACGCATTAATTTGCCTAATCCTCCTATTCCTACCCTCACTAGCACGTGGCACAAGGAGTAATCCTGAGATTACAACCCTAGAGGTCCTGCTTCTTAACATTCTGCCTAACTCCCGATATTCACTTTGCAGGACCTCATCTCTCTTCCTGCCTATGTCGTTAGTACCAATATGGACGACGACCTCTGGCTGCTCACCCTCCCCTTTCAGAATGTCCTGCAGCCACTCCGAGACATGCTTGACCCTAGCACCAGGGAGGCAACATACCATCCTGGAGTCTCGTTTGTGGCCACAGAAACACCTATCTGAACCCCTTACAATAGAATCCCCTATCACTAAAGCTCTTCCAACCCTTTTCCTCCCCTGCTGTACAGCAGAGCCATCCATGGTGCTACGAACTTGGCTGTTGCTGCTTTCCCCTGGGATGTCATTCCCCCCCAACAGTATCTAAAGCGGTATATCTGTTTGAGAGGGGGATGGCCACAGGGGACTCCTGCACTACCTGCCTGCGCCTACTACTCCGTCTGGTGGTCACCCATCCCTTTTCTGCCTGTGCAGCCATTACCTGCGGTGTGACCACTTCACTAAACGTGCTATCCACGACGTCCTCAGCATTGTGGATGCTCCACAGTGAATCCACGCCCAGCTCCAGTTCTGTAATGCGAGTAGCCAGTAGCTGCAGATGGATACACTTCCTGCACACATGGTCACCAGGGACACTGGAAGCGTCCCTAATTTCCCACATAGTGCAGGAGGAGCATATCACGGGGCTGAGCTCTCCTGCCATGACTTACCCTTAGGTTAATTAGTTACTCCCTTAATTAAAAAATACTCATTATACTAGGGGCTTTGTTCTACCCACTATGATCTAAAGTTCTTTAAAAAAACACTTTAGTAGTATTCACCTTATCACCAGAGATTTTTTTCCAACTAAAAAAACAAATTTCCCCTTTTTAAAAAAATATTCTGACAGCTGCTACTCACCAACCAATCACCTTGCAGATCTCCTCTGACGTCACTGTTGGCTTTTTTTTCCAAACCTCCGGCACGCTGGAAGAGCTCCGACTGCTTTCTGCTCCGCTCCCGGAAGGTAAGAGACTGGGCCTCATTCCTTGGGGTCGATTTATCGGCTCCACTCTCGGCGTTCTCCCCACTGGTCCGCTCCGGTCCTCTCCATTCCGCTCCCGGAAGGTAAGAGACTGGGCCTCATTCCTTGGGGTCGATTTATAGGCTCCACTCTCGGCGTTCTCCCCACAGGTCCGCTCCGGTCCTCTCCAGTCCGCTCCCGGAAGGTAAGAGCTTTTTGAATGCTTTTTGAAAATCCAAATACCCGACACCACTGGTTCACCCTTACCTCCTCCGCGAATTACAACCTCAAAAAACTAACAGATTTGTCAAGCACGATTTCTCTTTTTTAAAATAAAAGCAAAATACTGCGGATGCTGGAAATCTGAAATAAAAACAAGAAATGCTGGAAATACTCAGCAGATCTGGCAGCATCTGTGGAGAGAGAAGCAGAGTTAAGGTTTCAGGTCAGTGACCCTTCCTCAGAACTGGCAAATATTAGAAATGTCAAAGGTTAGAAGCAAGTAAAGCGGGGTTGGGGCAAGAGATAACAAAGGAGAAGGTGTAGATTGGACAAGGCCACAGAATAGCTGACCAGAAGGTCATGAAGCAAAGGCAAACAATATGTTAATGGTGTTTTGAAAGACAAAGAATTAGTACAGATAACATGTTAACGGACTGAAAATTGAACAGCAGCAAGAACAAACAGAGAAAAAAAAAACAGTGGATAAGCAAACTGAACAAACGAAGATGAAATAAAATAAACATACAAAAAAAATGTAAAAGAGAAAAAATAACTAAAAATGAAACTAAAATGGGGGCCCCGTCATGCTCTGAAATTATTGAACTCAGTGTTCAGTCCAGAAGGCTGTAGTGTGCCTAATCGGTAAATGAGATGCTGTTCCTCGAGCTTGCGTTGATGTTCACTGGAACACTGCAGCAAGCCCAGGACATCGCAATAGATCTGTACCATCTGCAGTACATCCTGGACCCACCAGCCAGGACAACAGCTCACTCACTGGTCAGCACACCATGAGATTGCAAACAAAACTTAAATGAGATTCCCCGATGTGTAATAATCCACGACAAAGTATCGTCCAGACCGTACCAAACTCCTTACCCCACCCAGTTAGACTCAATCTGTGAGCAGTCACCTCACCAGGTGGAAGGGTATCTGAAAGTTACATATTCTGAGGGTTGTTAGCTTTCAGCTGCAGGACTGCACAGTTCAGTTTCTCAATGGTTTGGGGACGTGTGTAAAATATGAAACTGGACACCCAAAGGCCTTGCTTCTATTTTTTTAAAAATCACACCCCAATTTGCTTCAGCATCTCGTGCTACGACAATCAGGATGACGTGAATTTTTTAAACAGCAGCAAAGAGAACTTCACAACACAGTCTCAATCTCACCCCTTTGACAGAAGACGTTTCCAAACTATTCCATGCTGAGAACCCCCTGTGACACACACCCAGGGAACCCCTGTAAACACTGGCACCCACACATTCTCCCTACAGAGACGTCTTGTCTTAACTGAGATCATATACAGGGTCAACGAGCCAAAGGAAACAATGGCATCATTGCACAGGTTCCTGCTCAGCAGACAGTAACAGAAATTACACACAGTCGATGCACAAAGATATACAAATAATCAATGAAACAGATTTCAGACACGGCACAACTGGCACCTCACAAACTGCACATCAGGACCCTCCCCAATCCCTAACTCCCCTTCCTCACCCTCCATCCCCATCCTCACCCTCCATCGCACCCTCCGTCCCCCGCCCTCACCCTCCATGCCTCCTCATCCTCCACTCCCCCCGTCTCACCACACCCACTCACTCCTCACCACCCCTCCTCCTCCCGTCCCCCGCTGCCCCTCCACCGTCCCCTCACTCTCCGCCCCCTCACCCTCACCCTCCGCCGCACCTCCACCTCCACCGCCCCCTCACCCTCTGCCCCACTCCACCGGCCCCTCACCCTCCGCCTCCACTGCCCCCCTCACCCACCGCCCCTCACCCTCCACTTCCCTTACTCTGAGTGACATGTGCTACAGCCAATCCACTTGCATGGGACCCCACCCTTCTATTTGCAAACAGTGTCTTTTAGACCCTCAGACCGCCCAAAGTGCTTGAGAGACAAAGAAGAACTTTTCTCGAAGTGTAGTCATTGTTGTAAGGTAGCTAATTTGTGCACAGGAAGATCCCACAGACAGTAATATGATAATGGACAGAATTCCAGGTCCAGTGTTGTGTGGCAGGATGTAATGAGGTCAGGAGCTGAGTGGCCCTGACGGAAACCAAACTGAGAGTCACTGAGCAGGTTATTGCGAAGTAAATGCCACTTGATATCACTGTTGACGACCCCTTCCATCACGTTATTGATGATTGAGAGTAGACTGATGGGGTGGTAATTGGCCGGGTTGGACTTGTCCTGCTTTTTGTGTACTGGACATACCTGGGCAATTTTCCACATTGCCGGGTAGATGCCAGTGTTATAGCTGTCCTGATACAGCTTGGCTAGGGGCGCGGCAATTTCTGAAGCACAGGTCTTCAGTACTATTGTCGGAATGTTGTCAGGACCAGTCGCCTTTATAGTATCCGGTGCCTTCAGACGTTTCTTGATATCACATGGAGTGAATCAGATTGCCTGAAGACCTGCATCTGTGATGCTGGGGAATTCAGGAGGAGGCTGAGATGGATCATCCACTCAGCACTTCTGGCTGAATATTGTTGCAAATGCTTCAGCCTTATCCTTTGCACTGATTTGCTGGGCTCCCCCACCATTGAGGATGGGGATATTTTTGGAGCAACCTCCTCCATTTAGTTGTTTAATTGTCCACCACCATACATGACTGGATGTGGCAGGACTGCAGAGCTTGGATCTGATCTGTTTGTTGTGGGATCTCTTAGCTCTGTCTATCGCATGCTCCTTCTGCTGTTTGGCATGCAAACAGTCCTGTGTTGTAGCTTCACCAGGTTGACACCTCATTTTGCAGTATGTCTGGTACTGCTCCTGGCATGCCCTCCTGCACTCTTCATTGAACCAGGGTTGATCCCCAGCTTGAAGGTAATGATAGAGTGGGGGGATATGCCGGGCCATGAGGTTACAGATTGTGGTTGAGTACGATTCTGCTGCTGTTGATGGCCCACAGCACCTAATGGATCCAGGAGTTAATATTCTTCAGGTATGTAATAGCTTTGGAGTTGATGATGCCAGTGGAGGGATTTGAATGCTTAATGTGGATATTAATTCTGTGTTTGTGGATAATGGGATAGAAATTGGACCTCGTTTTACCTGCTTTATGGGATAAAACTGGTGCAACGAGGACCAACATCCTGCACCCAATTGGGTCTTGTCATTTTTAGACATCCCTGGAGTCCTGGTCAATATTTATTCCTCAATCAGCATTACTAAAACAGATTTGGTCTTTATCACAACACTGTTTGTGGGATCTTAATATGAAGAAATCTGTTGTCCTATTTTCTACATTTCAACAGTTACGGTACTTCAAAAATACTTCATTGTCTGTAAAATGCTTTGGGAAGCCCGGAGGCTGTGAAAGGTGCTGGATATTAACACAAGTTCTTTTTTTCTTTCCATATTCATTTATATTCAGATTAATTTCATTTTGAAATTGTAATTGTGTTTATCTTTGAATGTTCTATCCTGAGGAGTTCAATAGGAAACAAAGTACATCATTGTAACTAAATATTGAAACAGTTTGATAAATTTTGAGGTGTTGTCTCCTTGTTTGGTTATTAGGTTTTCTCTTTAATAAGAGTTATGATTCGAAGTTGATCTGTATTGGTGGCAGTGATAAAATTTATTCAGCACAAATGAGACTTGATGTATTGCAGTATCTGAGCAATAATTTACAAAGAACAGTACAGCACAGGAACAGGCCATTCGGCCCTCCAAGCCTGCGCCGATCTTGATGCCTGTCTAAACTAAAACCTTCTGCACTTCCAGGGTCCGTATCCCTCTCTTCCCATCCGATTCATGTATTTGTCAAGATGTCTCTTAATCGTCGCTATCGTACCTGCTTCCACCACCTCCCCCGGCAGCAAGTTCCAGGCTATCACCACCCTCTGTGTAAAGAACTTGCCTCGCACATCCCCTCTAAACTTTGCCCCTCTCACCTTGAACCATTGTCCCCAAGTAACTGACTCTTCCACACTGGGAAAAAGCTTCTGACTATCCACTCTGTCCATGCCGCTCATAACTTTGTAAACCTCTATCAGGTCGCCTCTCCACCTCGTTCCAGTGAAAACAATCCAAGTTTATCCAACCTCTCCTCATAGCTAATGCCCTCCAGACCAGGCAACATCCTGGTAAACATCTTCTGTACCCTCTCCAAAGCCTCCACGTCCTTCTGGTAGTGTGGCAACCAGAATTGTACGCAGTATTCCAAGTTTGGCCTAACTAAGGTTCTCTACAGCTGCATCATGACTTGCCAATTTTTATATGCTATGCCCCGACCGATGAAGGCAATCATGCCGTATGCCTTCTTGACTACCTTATCCACCTGCGTTGCCACTTTCAGTGATCTGTGGACCTGTACGCTCAGATCTGTCTGCCTGTCAATACTCCTAAGTGTTCTGCCATTTACTGTATACTTCACACCTGTATTAGACCTTACAAAATGCATTACCTCACATTTGTCCGGATTAAACTCCATCTGCCATTTCTCCGCCCAAGTCTCCAATCGATCTATATCCTGCTGTATCCTCTGACAATCCTCATCACTATCCGCAACTCCACCAACCTTTGTGTCGTCCGCAAACTTACCAATCAGACCAGCTACATTTTCCTCCAAATCATTTATATATAGTACAAACAGCAAAGGACCCAGCACTGATCCCTGCGGCACACCACTAGTCACAGCCCTCCATTCAGAAAAGCACCCTTCCACAGCTACCCTCTGTCTTCTATGACCGAGCCAGTTCTGTATCCATCTTGCCAGCTCACCTCTGATCCCGTGTGACTTCACCTTTTGTACCAGTCTGCCATGAGGGACATTGTCTAAGGCTTTACTGAAGTCCATATAGACAACATCCACTGCCCTTCCTTCATCAATCATCTTTGTCACTTCCTCAAAAAACTCGATCAAGTTAGTGAGACACGACCTCCCCTTCACAAAACCATGCATTCTGCAATTGAGAATTATATTACACTGTTTATGTCTTGGGGGGAAAGTCGCAGTAACACGTGCCTGTAGCCCCTGGCTCGTCCTCTGAGTGTCTGTTGAAGTTTCTACACTTCCACACAAAGGAGCCCTGGTCTTATTTTCCCTCTTTCCATAATTCAAAACAATTACATTTAGTAAGACCAATCATTGACTTACAGCCATCACTTTATTGTCCAATTATAGGGATAGCACGCACAGAAGGCTCCTGTTTTTGATCATATTCCCCATTACCCCCTTTTTAATTTTCCTGTTTCTCCTCCAACCACCACTTTGTTCCTGTTATCCACTCCTGCAAGGCATAATAGTCACTTAGATTAATAGAAAGGTAAAACAAAACAACTGAGATTTATATAGTGCCTTTAATGTAATAAAATGTCACAAGCTGCTTATCACAGGAGCATCAGAAAACAAAAAGATGATATTGAGACACACATGGAGATATTCGGTCAAAACATATGTACAGATAATCTTTGCTGGCAGTATCTTAACAGGTACATTTTCTAATGAAGCACTTATACTAATAGTGAATATACTGGAGGACTCCCAGATACCCGAACACCCTGTACACAGAAATAAAAGTATTTGCTTCATCTGTCTGCAGTGTCTGTGTCTAAATCAGAAGGTGGTGTCAGAATTGCTGAGCACTGCTTGGTGTGTTTACTGAGATACACAGACCAGGGAGGTTCCAGGCTGGAGCAAGGTGATCATAGAATAAACAAGACATTTTCTTTGTGTTTGTGGTGTTTAATGAAGCAGTGAATTGCCTTTTGAAGAAAGTGCTGCTTCTATTGTCTAGTTTAATAACAGCGCTTGTCAGCAGAGGTGTTTCACTGATTCATCTCAAACACGGCCATGTAGCGCCACCTTCCGCCTGTGGAGTAACATTACAGGCAGGAAGGTCACCGGGTTCCTGCAGTTCACAGCTCATTCTACCCACTCAGTTCCTCTCTACAATTCAGCTTCTATTTGTTTCTTCACTCCCCCTCCTTCTTTCCCCAGTTTATATTCAACTGAAAATATCTTGTCATTTCTCACACAGCATTCCTACTTCATTGTAGAGCAAACTTCCCTCCTCCTTATTCTGTCATTGTAACAGGCAGTGGGAGGGAATCAGTGACTTTTAAACCTGCAGATTCTCAGCGGTGCAGAGTTTTTCCTGTCGAAGTTCCATCCCGGATTGAAGATGGGAAAGATTCTCTCAGTGAAAGTGTGGATGATAGTGTGGAGATGGGACATGTTGTCCGCATTGTAAAATGACACCTGTCCACCCTCATAGTCCAGGTAAATCCCGATCTTCCGGGGATTCACACTCGGGGTGAGGGGGGTCAGTGAGGGGGAGGTGGCGGCAAAATAATATCTTCCGTTAAACAGCCTCACAATCCAGTATCCAGTCTCAGGTTCCGGGTAGATTATTCCTTTCCTGTTCACAGACTCTCGGACCACTCCCAGCCACCACCAAGTCTTGTTCTCCACCTCCACCTCCCAGTAATGTCTCCCTGATGTGAATCCCTCCGATCCCAGGACACAAGGCCAGAAATCAAACCTCTCCGGGGTGTCAGGGAGCCGCTGCCGTTTGTCTCCGACTCTCACACTGGTCCGGTCCTCAGACAGGATGAGCCGGGGATTCACTGTGTTCAGATCCAGAGTCAGAGAGGCTGGAGCTGGGGGAAAGTTAAAATAACACAGTCAGTGATTTAGAGAGGAGGAGGAGCACGGGATTGAGGACACTGGGTATGAGGGGAGGGAGAGTGAGGAGGAGGGAGTGAGGGGCAGGAGGAGGGTATAGGAGAGACAGAGAGGAGATGATGAGGAGGAGGGAGAGAGAGGGAAGTGTTTGGGCAGAGAGAGGGAGGGGAGAGAGAGGGAAGATGGTGAATGGAGAATGCACCAGTTTCTGGTGAGTGACAGTTAACTGCCGAGCTTTGTTTGAAATTTAAACCAGGCAGCTTGACTCTGATTGGTCAAGGCATTGCCCTGAGGAATGAACCAGCGAATGGCTGTCTCTTATATTGTTTCGCTGAAACAGGCTTCTGTCTGTACAGTTCTTTCTGTTGTATTCGCCATGGCAACACCTCTGCCAATCAGAGCCCACTTGCCAACCAATCAGCACTCTCTTCACATACAGTATTAATTTGTTGCTTTCCCTTCCATGGTATTCTTGCAAATTGTCCTGAAGAGTGCAAGATGAAAAGTTTCAACAAAATGTCTCTGTTTACAGGAATACTCAAATGCTAATTCCCTTACATTCCTCATTCTCCCGAGTCCCTTGGATTTCTAATTCTGGGAGATTTATTGCATCTTCCTCAGTGAAGACAGACACAAAGTAATCATTTAGCTTCTCTTCCATTTGTTAATTCCCCATTATAATTTCTCCTGTCTCTGCCTGGAATGGACGCACATTTGTCTTAGAGAAGATATTTGTTTAGATTTAGAGATACAGCACTGAAACAGGCCCTTCGGCCCACCGAGTCTGTGCCGACCATTAACCACCCATTTATACTAATCCTACACTAATCCCCTATTCCTACCACATCTTCACCTGTCTTTATATTCCCCTACCACCTACCTATACTAGGGGCAATTTATAATGGCCAATTTACCTATCAACCTGCAAGTCTTTTGGCTGTGGGAGGAAACCCATGCAGACACAGGGAGAACTTGCAAACTCCACACAGGCAGTACCCAGAATTGAACCCGGGTCGCTGGAGCTGTCAGGCTGCGATGCTAACCACTGCGCCACTGTGCCGCCCACAAAAGAAATGTTTCCTTTGTACGTGCCTATAGAAGCTTTTATAGTCTATTTTTTTTGCCAGTTTACATTCATATTCTATTCTCTGTTTCTTTATCAGTTTCTTGGTCCTCCTCTGCTGTATTTTAAAATCCTCCCAATCCTCAGGTTTACTACTATTTCTGGCAACTTTGTAGGCTTTTTCTTTTAATCTTATACAATCCTTAACTTCCTTTGTTAGCAATGATTGACTGGATTTTCTTTTGGAGTTTTTGTGCCTTGAAGGAATGCATAGTTGCTGCAAACTATGTAATAATTCTTTAAAGACTTTCCATTACCTATGTACTGTTATACCTTTTAATGTATTTTCCCCATCCACCTCAGCCAATTTGCCCCTCATACCTTCATAATTTCCTTTGTTCATATTTAACACCCTGGCTTCAGATTGAACTACCTCACTTTCAAATATAATGTAAAATTCTATCATATGATGGTCATTCTTCCCGAAAGGTTCTTTGACAACAAGATTGTAAATTAACCCTTTCTCATTACATAATAGTGGATGTAAAATAGCCTGTTTTCTGGTCAGTTCCTCAACATATTGCCCTGGAAAACCATCCCGAAACACACACCAGAAACACGTCCTCCACAGCATCAGTGCTCATTAGGTTTACCCAGTCTATATGTAGATTGAAGTCACTCATGATTACTGTATTGTCCGTGCTACATGCTTCTCTAATCTCCTGATTAATGCCGTGCCATGCCCCACACTACCACTACTGGTTTGGTGGCCTATACTTCCAATCTGAGCTACCCTTCAGATTCCCACCCATCTGACAAGCTAGTCTAAACCCTCCCCAACGGCACCAGCAATCTCCCTGCGAGGATATTAGTTCTGGTCCTGTTAAGGTGGAGCCCATTTATCTTGTACAGGTCTCACCTGCCTCAAAACTAGTTCCAATGCCTAAATGATGTCTTTGATTCACCCTATTTCAGCATCAAGCTTGCATGGTCAGCAAATGGCTCAGGCCCTATTTACGAGGATTCCGATAAAACCAATCTTATAATGTGTGGAACTGTAAGAATCCCAACGCATAATCTGACCAGTGAAGGTAGGTTTGTGGTAGACTGTGGTAGAGAACCCCTTACCAGATTTCTCAACTAGTACATCAAGGAAAGGAAGCTCATTTGACTGCACCATTTTAACGACACTATGTATGCCCAAATAGATGGTGTTGCCATGGGACCCCCTCTGGACTCAACCCACGCAAACATCCTTGTTGGGTTCCATGAGAAATGTGACTTTGAGGAAATGACACCTAACCTTAAAACGCATACAGGAGAGATTTTTGAGCCAGAATGGAGAAAGTCCTACAAGAGAAGGGGCAGTACTGGAACTAAACCTAGGGAATGAAGCTGGACAAGTGGGAGAAGTGTCAGTGAGGGAGCATTTTGGAAATAGTGACCATAACTGTAAGATTTAAGGTAGTTATGGAAAAGGACAAAGACGGACCGGAAATAAGTTACTGAATTGGGGGATAAAACAGGATCTGGTCAAAGTGGACTGGGAGCAGCTACTTGTAGGAAACTCTACATCAGACCAGTAGGAGTCATTGAAAGAGGAAATAGTGTGAGTTCAGAGCCAACCTATACCCATTAAGGTGAAGGGTAGGAACCACAAGTCCAGGGAAACCTGGATGTCAAAGGAGATAGAGGATTGGATCAGGAAAAAAAAGGAGGCTTATGGCAGATTTGGAACGTGGAAAACAGTGGAGGCACTAGAGGAGTATAGAAAGTGTAGGGGGGCACTTCAAAAAGTAATTAGGAGAGCGAAGTGGGGTCATGAAAAAACACTGGCGGGCAAGGTAAAGGAAAATCCTAAGGTGTTTTATAAGTATATTAAGAGCAAGAGGATAACCCAGGGAAAGAGTAGGGCCCATTAGGGACCAAAGTGGCAATCTGTGTGTGGAGCCGGAGGACATAGATGAGGTTTTGAATGATTACTTTTGAACAGTGTTCACTATGGAGAAGGACAATGTAGGTGTAGAGATCAGGGAGGGGATTGTGATACACTTGAACAGATTAGTATTGAAAGGGAGGAAGTATTAGCTGTTTTAGCAGGCTTAAAAGTGGAGAAATCCCCAGGCTCAGATTAGATGTATCCCAGGTTTTTATGTGAGGCACGGGAGGAGATACCGGGGCTATGACACAAATTTTCAAATCCTCTCTGGCCACAGGAGAGGTACCAGAGGACTAGAGGACCGCGAATGTGGTACCATTGTTCAAGAAGGGTAGCAGGGATAAACCAGGTAATTACAGGCCAGTGAGTCTAACATCAGTGGTTGGGAAACTATTGGAAAAAATTCTGAGGAACAGCATTAATCTCCACTTGGAGAGGCAGGGATAATCAGGCATAGTCAGCATGGCTTTGTCAGGGGGAGATCGTGTCTAACTAACTTGATTGAATTTTTCGAGGCGGTTACGAGATTAGTAGATGAGGGTAAAGCAGTAGATGTAGTCTCCATGGATTTCAGTCAGGCTTTTGATAAGCTCTTGCATGGGAGATTGGTGAAGAAGTTAAGAGCCCATGGAATCCAGGGCAATTTGGCAAACTGGATCCAAAAATTGGCTTAGCGGTAGGAAGCAGAGGTTTATGGTTGAGGGTTGTTTTTGCGCGTGGAAGCCTGTGACCAGTGGTGTACCACAGGCTGTTTAAAACACTGGTTAGGCCACAGCTGGAGTACTGTGTACAGTTCTGGGCACCACACTATAGGAAGGATGTGATTGAAGTGGAGAGGGTGCAGAGGAGATTCACCAAGATGTTGCCTGGGCAGGAGCATTTCAGCTATGAAGAGAGACTGAAAAGGCTAGGGTTGTTTTCCTCAGAGCAGAGAAGGCTGAGGGGGAACATGACTGAGGCATACAAAATTTTGAGGAGCATTGATAGGTTAGATAGGCAGAAACGTTTTTCCTTAGCGGAGGGGTCAATAACCAGAGGGCATAGATTTATGGTATGAGGTTTAGAGGGGATTTGAGGAAAAAAAAATTCACCCAGAGTGTGGTTGGAATCTGGAACGCACTGCCTGAAGGGGTGGTAGAGGCAGGAACCCTCATAACATTTAAGAAATATTTAGATGAGCACTTGAAATGCCATAGCATACAAGGCTACAGGCCAAGTGCTGGAAAATGGGATTAGAATAGTTAGGTGCTTGATAACCGGCACAAACACGATGGGTCGAAGGGATTGTTTCCATGCTGTATGATTCTATGACTTTATGACTCTTGCATATTTCCGATACGCAGATGATATGTTTGCTGCAGTTGAATCCGCAGTTGCGTGCAATAATTTCCTTTCACGTCTTAATGGGCTCCATCCTGCGGTCAAATTGACCTTTGAAATGAAGCAGTCAAATGAACTCCTTTTCCTTGACGTACTAGACATCCTGCATGACAATGGCTACCCTGAACAGATCATTTCTTGCTGTATTTTGCAGAAACTTTTCAACGACCCTAAGGCCGTCATTTTCAGCCCTGAACAGTACCCAGTCTGTGTCAAATTATCCTGCAAGGGTAATGTATCCCAAAAATTTGAGGCACAGGTGAAGCTAGATGCAGGAACAACACGTGTGGTCTTCACCACTAACAGGATGCTGTCGTCAAGCCAAAAAGATGTCCTGCCTATCACACAAATGAGTAATGTGATATATGAATTTAAATGTCAGTGTGATGCTAGCTATATAGGCCGTACGTCCCAAAGACTGGCAGATCGTATCAAGCAACATGTCCTTTCTGCTGTTCGCAAAGGGCAAGGTACCCGCCGTACCCAACCAGCCAATGCTTGCATAACTAAAAACACAATGTCCAAGATTAGATGTGATTCCACAACTGGACAACATTTGCTAAATAATCCTCAGTTTAAGATTGTCAGTAGGGCTGACTGTGTGGTGCATTTGCACGTACTGGAAGCTACATCTATTAATAAACAAGGCACTGTTCTTTGCGCCTGTTTCAGCAAAACAAAATAAGTGACAGCCATTCACTGGTTCATTCCTCAGGGCAATGCCTTGACCAATCAGAGTCAAACTGCCTGGTTTAAATTTCAAACTAAGCTTGACAGTTAACTGTCAGTCACCAGAAACTGGTGCATTCTCAATAGCAATGCCTCTACCAATCAGAGTTCACTCGCCAATCAATGAGCACTCTCTTGTCATACAGTATAAAGTTGTTGTTTTCTCCTACATTGGCATTCTTGTGGATTGTCCTGATGAGTGCAAGACGAAAAGCTTCGATAACATGCCTCTATTTTCAGCAATACTGAAGTCTGTACCATCAAATGACTATTTATACACCATGTGGTCGAGACAATGTCCCAGACACTCTTCGATTGATCACAATCAGCAGTACAATTCCAGACTGAATAGGACAGCAAGGGTCTGGTTCACACTGAGACGGTGGACAAGGAGGGGATGGAGTTGGTAACAACGGAACAGAGTTGTTTGCGATTTCCAAAGCCAATGTCTTGAATCTTCCTGATGTTTAACTGCAAAAAATCTGACTCCCCCATAACTGGTTTCCGGACAAACTGGCAGTGGAAGGGTTGAGAGAGGTCAAGGATAGGTAGAGCTGGGTGTCAGTGGTGTACATCTGTAAACTGACCCTCTTTCTATGGATGAGGTTACCAAGTGGCAGCATGTAGATCAGTAAGAGAAGACCAAGAATAAATAATTGGGTGATTCCTGGGGTAAAGTGTGGGGGCAGGAAGAGAAACCATTGCTGGAGTTAGTCTGGCTACAATCAAATAGACAAATGTGGAACCAAGTAAAGACAGTCCAACTGAGTAGGACAATTGAGGAGAGACATTGGAGGAGAATGGTGGTGTTGACCATGTCAATGGGTGCAGAGAGGTCCAGGAGGATGAGGAGGGATAGTGCACTGTACTCACTGTCAAAGAGCATGTCATTTGTGACCTTTATTAGGGTCATTTTGGGGCTATGACAGGGATGAAAATCTGTGTGGTGTGGTCCAAACATGCAGGTGAGGGAAAATGGACATGGATTTCAGAAGTGACTGCATGTTGAAGGACTTTGTAGAAGAAAGTAAGGTTGGAGAACAAGTGCAAGGACAGAGGGATTGAGGGTGAGGGTTTTTCAGTTGGGGTTTATGACAGTGGATCTGAAAAGAAGTTGGATAGGACGTGAGGGGAGGGAACCATTTACAATGTGAGATAGTACGGAAGACTTGGAGAAGTTGGATGGACAGCGGTTTAATGGGAAGGGGGTTGGTGCAGCATAGAACAGGCGCTACCGCCTGTTTTCCAACCCATGTCCAGTTTTATAGACACAGTGTTTCTCAGCAGGGCAGCACAGTCCTAATGGCCGAGGAATCCAAAAGTTTAGTAAATCTAATGGGGGCAGAGTTTCAGCCATTGAAAAGAGCAGAGGTAAAAACACAGAACAAGCAGGGTCGAGGATGGGCAATGTGATCTGTACAGGTAGATTTAACGTGTAGCTTGTACTTGTAGATTGAGATAAACTGTGTTCACTATCAGGGGCAGGGATCTTAAACAGTGGAGGAGAGGAGGCTGGGCCTCCATTCTGCATTCCATTGGCACCCAATCTTCTGACTGGTTATTTGCCCCATGGATATGTACACTAAAGAGAATAATGTAGCATGAGAATAAAAATAATGATAGGAAACATTGAACTGAGTTTTGATGTTTTATCCAGTAGAAATATTGGTATAAAATATCAGAACAGTGATAAATGTGTATTTAAGGAGTGAAGTAAGAACTGTAAATAACTCAAAGCAGATCAGAGAAAGTGGGTGAGAGTCTAGGTTGAAGTGAGTGATGATGGGATTAGTGTTACTGTATGAAGCTGCTTTCAAAGGTGATGTGATGACTTTCTAGTGTGGTTCTAAACTAGGGTTTAAGCAGCTGTTTTCAAAGGTCACAATGAAATTACTGTTTTGAATAAAATATTTCACAGATTAGCAAGAGTCCAGCAGAAGAGATGTGTTGGAAATAAATACACTGCAATTACACCTGAATGAGAAACTTATGTTCCTGACAAATGTCTCAAACTACTTCCCACAATGTATTACAATTGAAATGTATTTTCTGTTGTGATATAAGGCAGGTTCACTAATGTCCTTCAAGGAAGGAAATCTGCCATCCTTACCTGGTCTGGCCTGCATGTGACTCCAGTCCCATCGCAATATGGTTGACTCTTAACTGCCCTCTGAAATGGCCTAGTAAACTCATTTGGTGCAGAAAAGTTAAATGAGAATAAAACCAGTTGGATCACTGCATCAACATAGACACCGGAAATGACAAGGCACACACTGCCCTGTCGAACTTGCAAAGACCACCTCACTAACATCTGGGGTCTTGTGCCAAATGTGGCAGAGCTGTCCCACAGACTAGGGAAGCACCAGCCCGACATAAAACCAAGAATTGCTGGAAATACTCAGCAGGTATGGCAGCATCTGTGGAGAGAGAAGCAGGGTTAACATTTCAGGTCAGTGACCCTTCATCAGAACTGGCAAAGATTAGAAATGTAATCGGTTTTAAGAAAATAAAGTGGGAGTGGGGCAAGCGATAACAAAAAATGTGTTGATAGGACAGGGTCACAGAGAATAACCGACCAGAAGGTCATGGAGAAAAGGAACATTATATGTTAATAGTGTGCTGAAAGACAAAGCGTTAGTCCAGAGAGGGTATTAATTGACAGAAAAATGAAGAGTCCTGGCCCAAAGCACAAGCATGAAAATAAAGTGGGCAGGCACATGGAAAAAAAAGTGAATGATGAAAAAAACTAAAATAAATAAACAAATAAAAAAGAAAAAAATAACTAAAAATATAAAGGGGGGCCCGTCATGCTTTGATATTATTGAACTCAATATTCAGTCCGGCAGGCTGTCGCGTGCCTAATCAGTAAATGAGATGCTGTTCCTCTGGAACACTGCAGCAAGCCCAGGACAGATATGTGGGCATAAGAGCAGGGGGCTGTGTTGAAATGGCAAGCAACCGGAAGCTCGGGGTCATGCTTTCAGACTGAGCAGAGGTGACCAACCAAACATAGCCATATTCACCAAATCATACCTTACAGTCAATGTCCCAGACTGTTACATCACCATCCCTGGGTATGCCTTGTCCCTCTTACAGGACAGACCCACCTGAGGTGCTGGCACAGTGGTATACAGTCGGGAAGGAGTGGCCCTGACTGTCATCAACATTGACTAGAGATCCCATGAAGTCTCATGGCATCAGCTCAAACATGGGCAAGGAAACCTTCTGCTGATGACCACCTACTGCGCAGCCCCCCCCTCAGGTGATGAACCAGTGCTCCTCCATGTCGAACACCACTTGGAAGAAGCACTGAGGGTAGCAAGAGCAGAGAATAAATTCTGGCTGGGGGACTTCTATGTCCATTACAAACAGTGGCTCTGTATCATCACTACGGACCGAGCTGGCCGAACCCTGAAGGATATAGCTGCCAGGACATAAACTGAGCATACACCAGGTGGTGAGAAAACCAACAAGAGGGAAAACCTACTTGACATCGTCTTCACCAACCTGCCTCTTTCAGATGCATCTATCCATGACAGTATTGGCAGGAGTGACAACCGCACACTCCTTGAAGAGACAAAGTCCCATCTTCATACTGAGGACACCCTCCATCATGTTGTGTAGCATTGCCAGCAAGCTGGATGGAATAGATTCAGCTCAAAAATGGGCATCCAATCCATCAGGCAGCAGCAGAATTGTATTCAACACAATCTGAAGTGAGAGTGACTGCCCTTGACATCAAGGCAGCATTTGAACGAGTATGGCATCAAGAAGCCCTAGCACAACTGGAGCCAATGGGAATCGGGGGGAAATTCTCCACTGGTTGGGGTCATACCTAGCAAAAAGGAAGATGGTTGTGGTTGTTGGAGGTCAATCAGCTCAGCTCCAGGACATCACTGCAGGAGTTCCTCAGGGTAGTGTCCTTGGGCCAACAATCTTCAGCTGCTTCATCAATGACCTTCCTTCAATTATAAGGTCAGAAGTGGGAATTTTCACTGATCATTTCACAATGTTCAGAACCATTCAAGAGTCCTCAGACACTGAATCAGTCCGAGTCCAAATGCAACAAGACCTGGACAACATACACGCTTCAGCTGAAAAGTGGCAAGTGACATTCACACCACACAAGTGCCAGGCAATGACCATCTCCAACAAGAGAGAATCTAACCATCTCCCCTTGACACTCAATGGCATTTGGATCATTTAATCCCCCACTATCAAGATCCTGGGGGTTGCCATTGACCAGAAAATGAACTGGAGTAGCCATATAAATACCGTGGCTACAAGAGCAGGTCAGAGGCTCGGAATCTTGTGGTGAGTAACTCACCTCCTGACTGCCCCAAAGTCTGTTCACCATCTACAAGGCATAAATCAGGAATGTGATGGAATACTCTCCACTTTTCTGGTTGAGTGCAGCTCCAGGAATACTCAAGAAGCTTGACACCATCCAGCCCTCTTGATTGGCACCCCATTCACTAACATTCATTCCCTCCACCACCGACACACAGTGGCAGCAGTGTGTACCATCTACAAGATGCACTGCAGGATCTTACCAAGGCTCCTGAGACAGCACCTTCCAAACCCACGACCTCTACCAACTAGAAGTACAAGGGCAGCAGATGCATGGGAACATCAGCACCTGCAAGTTCCCCTCCAAGCCACACACCGTTCTGACTTGGAACTAAATCGCCGTACCTTCACTGTTGCGGGTCGAAATCCTGGAACTGCCTTCCTAATAGTACTCTGGGTGTACCTATCCCATATGGACGGCAGCGGTTCAAGAAGGTAGCTCACCATCACCTTCTCAAGGGCAGTTAGGGATGGACGATAAATTCTGGTCTGGACAGTGATGCCATATCCCATGTACAAATAAAAAAGAACTCATGGCCCAGCATATCCATCACTCTAACATTACCATCAAACCAAGGAACCAATCCTTGTTCCATGAGTCGTGTAGGAGAGCAGCACCAGGCATACATAGAACGAGGTGCTAACCTTGTGAAGCTATAAACAAGATGATGTGTGATAGACAGTGGAAGCCGCATGCTATAGACAGAACTAATCAATCCACCGACCAACGGATCATCCAAACATACGAATTAGGAGCAGGAATAGGCCACTCGGTCCCTCGAGCCTGCTCCGCCATTCAATATGATCATGGCTGATCTGATTGTAACCTCGAGTCCACAGATCTACAGTCCTGCCACATCTAGTTGTGAATGATAGTGGACAATTAAACAAATAACTGGAAGAGGCGTCTCCATGAACACTCCCATACTCAGTGATGGGGGAGCCCTGCACGTCAGGACAAAAGACAAGACTGAAGCATTTACAACCATTTTCAGCTGGAAGTGCCGAGTGGATGATCCATCTCAGCCTCCTTGTGAGGTCCCCAGCATCACAGATGGCAATCTTCAACCAATTTGACTCACTCCACATGATAACAAGAATTGGCTGAAGGCACTAGATACAGCAAAGCCTATGGGACCTGACAACATCCCAGCTCTATTACTGAGTACTGGTGCTGCAGAACTAGCCACACTCCAAGCCAATCTGTTCCAGTGCAGCTACACACTGGAAAATTCTCCAAATATGTCCTGTCCACAAATGCAATTCGGCCAATTACCCAACAGTGTGCTCTCAATCATCAGCATAGTGATGGAAGGGGTCATCGATAGTGCTAGAAAGTGACACTTACTCAACAATAATCTGTTCACTGATACTTAGTTTGGGCTCCACCAGGGCCACTCAGCTCCAGACCGCATTGTTGCATTGGTCCAACGCTGGACAAAAGTGCTGAATTCCAGAGGTGAGGTGAGAGTTATTGCCCTTGACATCAAAGCAGCATTTGACCAAGTGCAGCATTAATGAACCCGAGCAAAATCAACATCAATAAAAATCAGGATGGAAACTGTTCACTGGTTGGAGACATACCTAGCACAAAAATGTTGGTTGTGGTTGTTGGAGGCCAATCATCTCAGTCCCAAGACATCACTGCAGGAGTTCCTCAGTCCTAGGCCCAAGCATCTTCAGCTGCTTCATCAATGGCCTTCCTTCATCATATGGTCACAAGTGGTAATGTTCGTTGATGATGGCACAGGGTTCAGTACCATTCGCGACTCCTCAGATATTGAAGTACTGCATTCCACATTCAACTACATTACCATCACTGACTCCCCACAATCAGCATCCTGGGGGTTCTCACTGACCAGAAACTGAACTTGACCAGTCAGAAATATACTGTTGCTACAAGAGCAGGTCAGAGGTTGAGAATTCTGTGGCAAGTAACTCACCTCCTGACTCCCCAAAGCGTGTCCAATGTCACAAGGCAGAAGTCAGTAGTGAGGTAGCAAACTCTCCATTTGCCTGGATGAATGAAGTTGCAATAACATTCAAGAAACTCAACACAATCCAAGACAAAGCATCTCTCTTGATCGGCACCTCATACAGCAGCTTAAACATTCACTCCCTCCATCACTGGCGTACCGGCGTACAATGTGTCCATCTATAAGATGTACTGCAGCAACTCACCAAGGATCCTTCCACAGCACCTTCCATGTGACCTCTACCACCTAGAAGGACAAGGGTAGCAGATGCATTGGAACACCAGCACCTGCAAGTTCCCGGTGAAGGCACACACCATTCTGACTTGGAAGTATATTGCTGTTCCTTCACTGTCACTGGATCAAAATCCTCAAACTCCCTCCTTAACAGCACTGTGGATGTATCTATAACATATGGACTGGAGCTGGTCAAGAATGCAGTTCACCACCAGCTTCTCAAGGACAATTAATGATGGGTGATATATGTTGGCCTTGCCAGTGACGCTCATATCCATGAATGAAGGAAAAAGTATGCCCAGTGGAGCAGGGTTATTCAAATTTGTCCTACTCTCTCCTCAGCCCTCACAATCACTCTCTCCAAGCCCAGGCAGCTCAATCAGATTTGGGTTTAGAATTTTTGCCAGCTGTTTATCAAACTCTCTCTTGAAGTTGCTGACAACCTCAGCCAAATAGACCTCCTTTACTTTCCATATCCTCCACATAAAGTAGTTGGGAGTGATTTACATCTCACTATCACTCAGATTTACACCATAAATGCAGCAGTTATGAGACTAAAGTCACACACAGTACTTACTACCTGGTTCCCACTAATACCCGCTGGCAATTATTTAACAGCTGTGAAATAGTTATCCAGAGTTCCCACACTAAACATGGCGGAAGCCTCATTAGTATCTGCAAACTGGAGACCTTTTATGTACATGGGGACTCAATGCAATCTTAGTCTTCCTTTGGATGGAGCACTAGCTGTGCAAGCCCCACCTGGTGGAACAGTCTACAAAATGGCCGAACCACTGGTCGTAAAGGGACCACTGGAAACCCCATCGGAAATAATTCAAGGAATTAGTACTTTTGGTGACCTGCCCAATATTAATCCCACAACCAACATCACCATAACAGATGACTTTGTCATTATCACAATGTTGTTTGTGCGACCTTGCTGTTCATAAATATATTTCCTCATTTCCTACATTACAACAGTGACTATTCCTCAAAAGTACTTACATATGAATTCAGAGCAGGAATAGGCCACTCGGCCCCTCGAGCCCGCTCCTCCATTCAATAAGTTCATGGCTGAGCTGATTACTCCACATTTCCACCTACCCCCGAGAACGTCATTGGCTGTGAAAGGGACTATTTAAAAGCAAGTTTTTTCTCTTTTGTAACAATCTCTCTGTGACCAGGAGGTGTGTGAATTGTTCTTACTGCTGCTCACTGATCCTTTGCTTTCCCTCTCACCTCCTACTGTATATTCATGCCCCCATCTCTTCAACAGAGGTGTTGGCGGATTTCCTGTCTCCTTCCTCAAGGACCACTGAGCACCTTCCCACAATATAAATCCATGGACAACTGGCCAGCAATATTGTACTGAAGACCAACCCTGAGAGTGGATTGGACCTCTGACCAAATTCATGGAGTGAACATTGAGCTCACTGCCTGCCCGATCCATGGGGCCACTCAAAAACTCAACCCCCTTAAATCTAAACTGTCCTTTCACCCTCTCTTTTCTCCGTTTGAGGCTATCCCTACTTTGTTGTAGACTCTGTGACTATATTAAACTGATGGATGTTTATCTTCTCTGTACTGTTTTGAATCTTGAATACTTCAATAAGATCACCACAAGCCCTCCCTTATCCAGTGCAGACTCACAGTTTCTGCAGCCACTCCTCTTGACTAAGGTGTCTCATTCCAACTGACAGATTAGCTGCCATTGAACACATGCTCTCCAATACCTGCCTGTCTTCCTGACAATACATTGATAAAAATGTTACCCAGAACTCCAGACAGGGACAGACCAGACTCCTCTAGAAATTCAGTCTCACATCCTGAGATTCGTGCTCTATTCCTCTGGTTATACAGATCCCTTTACTGCTGTAACACACAGTGCTGATGGCTTCAGTCACTTACCCAGAGGTATCCACAGAAAGCACAATATGAGAATGGAGAACATCCCGGGGATTAACAACTGTCAATGTGAATATTTAATCTGGAGACCCTTTAGTCCCTTCACATCTGGATTTATAATCAGGAAAATAAATATCAGAGTTTTACCGGGATTAATGACGTCCATCATTTCTCTCCACGCTGTGTACTGTAAAGGGCCTTTGAACTTTCCGATAGACAGGGCGCCATCTTTGACTGAGAGTGTGTTATTCTCCTCACGAATCCTGTAAGTATTAAACAGCTGATGTTATAAATTAGTCTATGTTAGAATATTTCAGAAATTATTTAAATGCTCAAACTATCCCAACATTCTGATCTTTCAGCATTTTTCATGTTTGAGCAAATGTGGTAGAAAGTGAAATGTTAATCTTGTTTCTATAACTGAGCAAAAGATACCTTGTAAATGCAAGAGCAGAGAATGGAAACACCCATGTCAAACAAAAAGGTAACAGCCTAACAGATTAGTTACCCAGATATCACATACCACAGGAGAAGATAAACATTTACTTATTTATTTATTTTACTGGGGAGGTGGTGGCCGAGTGGTATTATCACTGGACCAGTAACCCAGAGACCCAGGGTATTTCTCTGGGGACATGGGTTTGAATCCCACCACAGCAGAAGGTGGAATTTGAATTCAATTAATAAATCTGGAATTTAAAGCTAGTCTGATGATGGCCATGAAACCATTTGTTGATTGTTGTAAAACCCCATCTGGTTCACTAATGTCCTTTAGGGAAGGAAATCTGCTGTCCTTACATGTGACTCCAGATCCACAGCAATGTGGTTGACTCTTACATGCCCGAGCAAGCCACTCAGTTCAAGGGCAATGAGGGATGGGTAATAAATGCTGGCCTGGCCTGCGACACCCACATCCCATGAAAGAATAAAAAAAAATAATGCACTTGCTTTATTAGAAACAAAGCTTGGAGAACAAAGACAAAGGCTGAAATTATTAGAAACTGTGTAAACATCTAAAATTGGGAAGCAGCTTAATGTCCAGCTCTGTAATACGTGGGCCTCACAACCCTCCGAGACACCTGCTCTCCTCTACTTCTGGCATCTTAAACATCCCTGACTTTAGTCTCTCCACCATTGGTGTCTGGGCCTTCAGCTGCCAAGGCCCCAAGCTCTGGAATTTACTCCCTAAACATCTCCGCCTCTTTCCCTCTCTTTTCTCCTTTAAGATGCTTTCTAAAACTTACCTCCATCATCTGTGTTAATATCTCCTTCTGTGGCTCAGTGTCTAATTTTGATTTATAATTCTCCTGTTGTATTATGTTAAAGGCGCTATATAAATACAAGTTGTTGCTCTTGTGGTTGTTATGGGCACAGAGTAAGGTTGTATTATAGTATAAAAATAGAACTCGCTCTTCCTTTTAAAGTTTTGCTTTCTCGGGTTGGTCAGGAGCCATTCAGACACATGGATGACCCACTGCTTGGAAACATGGGCCGTGTGGCTCTCTCAGGGTCAGTCAGAAGGTCACAGCCTCGCTGGCAGCCGACAGCCTGCAAGTCATCACCTCGGGCCTGGGAAGCAGGTTGTATTAATGTTTATGGCATCTTGTTATTGAATACAATATTGTAGAGTAGTTATATAAAATCTAATACTGTTTAATCACTGCAATAAAGCTTATTATTAAAAGAACTCTAGTGTGTGAGACATAATCGGAGTTATTGTTGCCCAACTAACAATCCTTTAATGTTGTGACAAAACTAAGAAAGAAATCCGTCAACATCCATAATAACAGTTTCATGAGTTATTTTATCAAACTGTGCAGAGTTTCAGTAAAGAGCATGTCCTACCTTCTCTTCCGACAAGCTTCCTCCTGAAATAAATAAATCACAAACAGTGAGGATGATAGTAACAGACTTCAGGAGGATACAGACAGGCTGGTGAACTGAGCAGACACAGGGCAGTGAGATTTAACATGGAACTGTAAAATGGTGCATTTTAGAAGGAAGAATGGGGAGAGGCAATATAAACTAAATTGTATAATTTTAAAGGGGGTGCAGGAACAGAGAGACTGGGGGATTACGTACACAAATCTTCAAGATCATTGACAAAAAAGATGGAGATTTTTCTTTTAACAATAACTTTTGATGATCTGGAATGCACTGACTGACATGGTGGAGGAAGCAGATTCCATAGTAATTTCCAGAGGGATTTGGATATATATTTGTAAAGGGAACTATTGCAGGGCTATGGGGAAAGAGCAGGAGGATTGGGATTAATTGGATAGCTCTTTCAATGAGCCAGCACAGGCAGGATGGGCCGAATTGTCTCCTTCTATGCTGTAGGATCCATGATAGTATTATGTTGAAAAGTCTGATCTTTGTGTCAGATACTGGAACTTAACATCAGTCCCTCTCACAGTGACAGTGACTCTCACACCCACTGTACCACACACACCCACACACTCACAACATGGAACTGTAACTGGATTACAATGTGAGTTCCAGCAGAAAATTAAACTGGTACAACACGGAAATAATTACAAACCAAGTATCAAGATCACAACAACTCATTCCCGGGAGGTTGCCGGTATTCCCGGGATTCTGCAGACAGTGTGGGAGCCGGTTTGTTTGGTGACAACAGCAGAAACGCCCCGAATAGAAAAAATTCAGTTTAATTTTGTTTCTAATTTTTTCATTAACTGATCCATTTATTTCACAATTAATATCGGTTATTTGTGACTGTGTGAAGTTTCACTGAACTGACCCACAATATATTCCTTCACCTTCAGAAATATTAGCTCGTCTCTTTGCTCCATCTGTTTCTGCAACTTTGAAAGCTTTTCCTCAATAGAATTTAAATTCTCCTGAAAATCTCGAAGATTTTTCTCCATTGTTTCTAGAATCTTCTCCTCTTCTTCCCCGAGATCTCTGAGTAAACTCTGCTCTTTCTCCATGAGAATCTGGTGCATTTTAGTGAACTCGGATGTGATGTGGGTCTGCAGACTGCTCGACTGTTCCTGCAGAATGAAATGTGAAACAGAATTAATGTCCCGCAATAAAGGGAACAAAACTAACCGAGATCCCAGAAAATCAGCACAGGGAGACCTTACCCTAACTTCAGAAATCTTCTGTTTCTGTTTCAGTTCCGTTTCGAGAACCACCGACTTCTTCCCTGTGAGAGAATCTAAGGAAGATTTCAGCTGATCCTGGGATTGGGAGAGAAAATCACAGAATCAAAATGTTAGACCATGAAAATGTAATAAAGTTATCAGTTTGTAAAATGTTTTTCCTTTTCACCTTGTAGATTTCAACAGCTTCTTTAACGGGCATGAAGTTGTGAGATTTGTGTTCCCGCGAATCTCTACAAATCAGACAGATCAATTTCTTGTCAGTTTCACAAAACAGCTTCAGTTCTTCCTGATGTTCCTCACAGTGAAGTTTACTTTCCTTCTCTTCCGGATTCAGCTTTAATTTTCGAGCTTTCTCGGCCAGACTCGCTAAGGTCCGATTTACGCTGAAGTTTCTTTCCTGAAATTCCTCTCGACATTCCGGGCAGGAGTTTATCTCCTTTTCCCAACACTGGGTGATACAGGAGCGGCAGAGGTTGTGTCCACACTCCAGTGTAACCGGATCAGTGAAGAAATCAAGACAAATGGGACAAATTAAATCCTCGGCCAAACTCTCAGTCTTCAGTCTGGAAGCCATGTTCACACTCAGCACTTCCTGATTCAAACCGGTTTCATTTTGGATGTGACTGCTCTGCCGAACACATTCAGTTCAGAGATTTCCCGATGAAGTTCACTCCAATACAAAGGGAATTATTATTATATACTAGTCCATGTCCCATCGACTTTTACACAGCAAGACAAAACTGAGAGCAGCATGAAGGACAAACAGGACAGGAAGGAGGAATTGAACCCTGGCTGGGAGGGTGTAGGTCCATGGAGAGTTGGCAGTGGAGGGTGGGAGGAGACGGAGATGGGTGGGGATGGAGATTGCATTGCACTTTGCTCCAGACTGAACTCACTGCCGATTACAAACTCTCTGGTGAAACAGGGTGTAAGATCCAGATCCATAAACTGAATTGTGTTAATGATTGCAGCCGCTCACCAGGAAACACAAAGTGGCATAAACGTCAAGAAGACATTTTCAGCACAGGGACAGAGAAAGATCTTTTAAATTCTTTCATGGGATGTGGGCGTCACTGGCAAGACCAACATTTGTTGCCCATTCCTAATTGTCCTTTACAACTGATTGGCTTATTCGGCAATTTCAGAGGGCAGTTAAGGGTCAACAATCTTTAGAGGAATTGAGACTGTGAGGTTTGATATTCGTTGCAAGACAGAAAAAATTGCATTTATATAGCGCCATTCACAATGCCAGGACGTCCCAAAGTTCTTTAAAGAGCACTAAGTACTTTTGAAGTGTAGTCACTGTGGTGATGTGGGGAAATACATCAGTCACCTTGAACACAGAAATGGAGCAAGTGACCAGAACATCTGTTTTGTCGGTGTTTATTGAGGGATAAATATCAGTAAGAACACAGGGGAGAATCCCCCTGTCCATGTTAGAATAGAGCCAAACAATCATTATCCATTCATCTAAGAAGAAAGTTTAATGTTTCATTGGGAAAACACCACCTCTCACATTCTCTCACTCCCTCAGTACTGCAGGAGAGTGTCTGTCTAGATTATACTCACAAATCCCTGGAGTGGAACTCAATCCCACTATTTTCTGACTTAGAGGGAATAACATTACCATTGAGTCGCAGCTGATCCCTGACACTGGGGCAGAGGAGGTTGATCACCTGTATCTGGAATGTTTGTTTACAGAGGAAGTCTGGAGAGATGATGCAGTGGATTTTCTGTCGAGGTTGGGTCCTCCCAGACAATCCATAACACAGGTCTTTGTGCTCAATGGATCCTTCCCAGGGACGATGGACCTGAAAACAAAAACATCAACTGATGCTGGAAGGCCTTGGAGAGTCATCTTTCCTCCAATATTAGGAGGAATTTCTTTACACAGGGAGTGGTGGGAATGTGGAACTCGCTGCCACATGGAGTTTTTTATTTCATTCATTCATGGGATGAGGGTGTCACTGACTAGGGCAGCATTTATTGCCCATCCGTAATTGCCCTTGAGAAGGAGGTGGTGAGCTGCCTTCTTGAACCGATGCAGTCCATGGAGGGTAGGTCCACTCACAGTGCTGTTGGGAAGGGAGTTCCAGGATTTTGACCCAGTGACAGTGAGAGTGACGTCACGATCAACAGAGAGAGCAGTGAAGCAGAAAGCCGGCCGGGGTGAGTATACTGGTAAACTTGTAATTTAATTCAATCTCAATCAATCAAGTGTAAAATAAGACTTGATCGATTCATTAGTATATAAACTAAAAACTAGAATGAGAGAGAGACTGACCAGCAGGGAGTGTATTAGTTCAAATTAGGACAACTTAATACATAAGCTTTATTATTATTCGCGTTAACAATATTTGTAAGGTTTATCAATAGTAGTAAGGTTTTATTAGTATTGGCAAAGCTTTATTATCATTGGTAAGGTCTATTACCAGTAGGAAGATCTACATATCTGTGTAATCAAGAAAAATATAACTTTGGTTGAAGGTGATACCAGCATTTAATAAGCAGAGTTAATTCTACTATATGTCGGACTTATTCTAAGTTAATTAAGAAAGTGATCAAAGTAAATTATCCAATCGCACAAATAACAATACCATGACACGTGTTCTGTTGCAGCTGTGTTATGTGGGAGCTTTTGGATTCCAAGGCGATCCAGGTGAAACACGTCTGCAGAAGAACTAGGGGGCACTGTTTTAAAATTAGGGGTCGCCATTTTAGGACAGAGAGGAGGAGAAATCTTTTCTCTGAGGGTTGTGCAACTTTGGATCTCTCTGCCTCAGAAGGTGGTGGGAGCAGGAACATTGAATATTTTTAAGGTGGAGGTAGATCAATTCTTGTTAGGAAAGGGAATCAAGGGGTATTGGGGGTAGATGGGAGTGTGGAATTTGAAACACAAACAGATCATCCATGATCTTATTGAATGGTGGAGCAGGCTCGAGGAGCCGAACGGCCTACTTCCACTCCTAATTCGTATGTTCGTATAGTCACCCCCCGATCAAACTGCTCACAGAACTCCAGGTGTGGTTTAAACAGGACTTTGTATAGTTGAAGCATGACTTCTAACTCCTTGTACTGTAATTCTCTACATATAAAGGCCAGAATGGTGAGTTGCCTTCCCAGTGCCAGGGTCAAGGATGTCAGAGTGGCTGCAGAACATTCTTCTGGGGGAGGGCCAGAGGTTATGGTCCACATTGGTACTAACACCATAGGTAAGAACCGGGATGAGGTCCTGAAAGTGGAGTTTGAGGTGTTAGGAAAGAAATTGAAAAGCAGTAATCTCAGGATTACTCCAGTGCCACATGCCAGTGAGCACTGAAATAGGAGGATTAAGCAATTTAAAACATGGCTAGAGAATTGGTGCAGGAGAGAGGGCATTAGATCTTTTTGTTATTTGTTCATGTGATGTGGGCATCGCTGGCAAGGCCAGCACTTATTGCCCATCCCTAATTTCCCTTGAACTGAGTGGCTTGCTGCACCATCTCAGAGGGCATTTAGAGTCAACCACATTGCTGTGGATCTGGAGTCACATGTAGGCCAGACCAGGTGAGGATGGCAGATGTTCCCTAAAGAACATTCGTGAACCAGATGGGTTTTTACAACAATCGCCAATGGGTTCATGGTCACTATTAGACTAGCTTTTAATTCCAGATTTAGTAGTTGAATTCAAATTTCATCATCTGCCTTGGTAGGATTCAAACTCATGTCCCCAGAGCACTAGTCTGGGCCTCTGTGCTACTAGTCCAGTGATATTACCACGACGCCACTGCCTTCCCTTTTCTGAGGCACTGGGTAGATGGGATCTGTGCAAGATGGACGGGTTGCACCGTAGCAGGACCGGGGTTAATATCATTGCAGTGAGATTTGCTAGTGCTGTTGGGAGGGTTTAAACTAAATTGTCAGGGGGTTGGGAACCTGAGAGGGAGCTCAGATTGGAGGGAAGCAAAACTGGTAACAGGAAGTAGAGAAGTAGTAAGCAAAACTGGAAGGCAGACAGGTGGAGGCAAACATCAAATAGGATCGGAATGAGGAATAATGTTAAAACAAAGTTAAGGGCACTCTATCTGAATGCATGCAGCATTCATAACAAGGTAGATGATTTTGAAGGCACAAATAGAGGTAAATCGGTTTGATTTAATTGCCATTATAAATTATATGGAGACGTGGTTACAGGGTGACCAGGACTGGGAACTGAATATTCAGGGATTTTTGTCCTTTAGGTGGGATAGGCGGAGGGGGAAAGGTAGAGTAGCACTGTTAATAAGGGATGAGATCAGTACGTTAGTGAGAGAGGATCTTAGATCGAAGGAGCAAGATGTAGAATCAGTTTGGGTGGAGTTAAGGAACAACAAACATTGGTGGGATTTGCTTATAGGCCACCAAACTGTAGTGGCACGGTATAAATTAGGAAATTGGAGCTGCATGTAGCCTGGGCAATACAGTAATAATGGGCGACTTCAATTTACATATAGATTGGGCAAACCTAATTAGCACTAATGCCATGGAGGATGAATTCCTGGAGTGTGTACGGGATGGGTCTCTGGAACAGTACATTGAAGAACCAAACTTGGAATCGAGCTATTTTAGATTTAGTATTATGCAATGAGAAAGGGATAATTAACAACATCGCTGTAAAGGAGCCATTGGGAAATAGTAACCACATTATGACAGAATTCTACATTTAGTTTGAAAGGAATATTGTATATTCTGAAACTAGGGTCTTAAATCTGAACAAAGGAAACTATGAGGGTCAAGTTGGCTATGATGGATTGGGAAAATACATGGAAAGATTTGATGGTCGACAGGCAATGGCTCATATTTAAAGAAGTATTCCATGATTTACAGCAAATAAGACACAAAATCCCAAACAGGAAAGGTGAATCAACTGTGGCTAACAAAAGCAGTTAAGGATTGCATTAGGTCAAAGGAAGTAGCTTATAAGGTCGCCAGAAAAAGTGGTAAGCCCAAGGATTGGGAGCAATTTAGAGTCCAGCAAAGGAGGACCAAGAAACTGATAAAGAAAAGGAAAAGAGATTATCAATCTAAGCTAGCTAGAAACATAAAGGCGGAATATAAAAGCTTCTTTAGGTATGTGAAAAAGAAACAATTAGCAAGGACAAATGTGGGTCCATTGCAGGTGGAGACAGGAGAGTTTGTGGTGAAAAATGAGGAAATGGCAGAAAGACTAAACAATTACTTTGTGTCTGTCTTCATGGAGGAAGACACAGAAAATCTCTCAGAAATACAAGGGAACTAAGGGACTTGTAATAATGACAAACTGAAAAGAAATAGTATCAATAAAGAGGTAATACTCAAAATATTAATTGAAAATTGATAAATCCCTGGTCTAGATGAGCTGCATCCCAGAGTATTGAAGGAGGTGGCTACAGAGATAGTAGATGCATTGGTTGTTATCTTTCAAAATTCTATAGATTCTGGAAGGGTTCCTGCAGACTGGACAGTAGCAAATGTAACCCCACAATTGAAGAAGGGAGCGAAAAAGAAAACGGAGAACTACAGACCTGTAGTTTGACGTCAGTAGTGGGGAAAATGTTAGAATCTATAAATAAAGGATAAGATAATTGGACACTTGGAAAATAATGATATGATTGGGCAGAGCCAACATTGATTTTTGAAATGGAAATCATGTTTGACAAATCTGTTGGAGCTTTTGAGGATGTTACTTGTAGCACAGATAAAGGAGAACCGGTGGATATGCTGCACTTGGATTTGCAGAAGACTTTTGATAAGGTTCCAAACAGGAGGTTAGTAAACAAAATTAGAGCACATGGGATTGGGGGTAATATATTGCTGTGGATTGAGAATTCATTAACAGACAGAAAGCAGAGTAGGAATAAATGGGTCATTCTCAGGATGGCAGACTGTTACTAGTGGGGTACCGCATGGATCAGTTGGGCCACAGCTATTTGCAATCTATATAAATGGCTTGTATATGGGGACCGATTGTAATATTTCCAAATTTGCAGATGAAACAAAACTAGGTGGGAATGTAAAAACAAGAAATGTTGGAAATACTCAGCAGGTCTGGCAGCATCTGTGGAGAGAGAAGCAGAGTTAACATTTCAGGTCAATGACCCTTCATCAGAAGGGAATGTAAGTTGTGAGCAGGATGCAAGGAGGCTTCAAGGGGACTTAGACAGGCTAAGTGAATAGGCAAGAACATGGCAGGTGGAATATAATGTGAATAAGTGTGAAGTGATCCACTTTGGTAGAAAAAACAGAATGGCAGAGTATTTCTTAAATGATGAGCGGTTGGGAAGTGTTGATGTCTAAAGGAACCTGGGTGTCCTTGTTCATGGTGGTGGAGTACTTGGCCTCATGGCGGTACCTGTTCGTACTGGCTCGTTGTGGTACTGGCGGTTCTCTGGATAGCGGAAGTGAGGGCACGGCACAGTTGTGCTGTTGCTGGGTTTCCAGCCTGCACCGTTTGATGCTGGCCAGAGTCTGCGAGCAGGTTCCGGTCTTTGGAGATTTCCCCTTGGCAATGCTCCCCACCGCCAGGTTTTGCATTTCCATGGTGACAAAGTCAATCTCTTCTTCTGAGTTGTTGGAGTGCGAGAAACCACTGCCTGTTGACAAACAACTTTTGCTTTTGATAAGGTACCGCATGGGAGAATGGCCAAGAAGGTAAGAGCCCGTGGGATCCAGGACAATTTGGCAAATTGGATCCAAAATTGGCTTAGTGGCAGGAGGCAGAGGGTGAGGGTCGAGGGTTGCTTTTGCGAGTGGAAGCCTATGACCACTGATGTACCGCGGGGATCACTGCTGAGACCCTTGCTGTTTGTAGTGTACGTTAATGATTTAGACATGAATATAGGAGGTATGATGCCAATATCATCACCCTCTATATAAAAACAAAGGTGACCGCGGTGACTGCAACATCTACCATGGAATCTCCCTGCTCAGCATCGTGGGGAAAGTCTTTGCTCGAGTTGCTCTGAACAGGCTCCAGAAGCTGGCCGAGCGTGTCTACCCTGAGGCACAGTTTAGCTTTCGTGCAGAGAGATCGACCGTTGACATGCTGTTCTCCCTTTGTCAGATACAGGAGAAATGCCGTGAACAACAGATGTCCCTCTACATTGCTTTCATTGATCTCACCAAAGCCTTTGACCTCGTCAGCAGACGTGGTCTCTTCAGACTACTAGAAAAGATCGGATGCCCACCAAAGCTACTAAGTATCATCACCTCATTCCATGACAATATAAAAGGCACAATTCAACATGGTGGCTCCTCATCAGAGCCCTTTCCTATCCTGAGTGGTGTGAAACAGGGCTGTGTTTTCGCACCCACACTTTTTGGGATTTTCTTCTCCCTGCTGCTTTCACATGCATTCAAGTCCTCTGAAGAAGGAATTTTCCTCCACACAAGATCAGGGGGCAGGTTGTTCAACCTTGCCCGTCGAAGAGCGAAGTCCAAAGTACGGAAAGTCCTCATCAGGGAACTCCTCTTTGCTGACGATGCTGCTTTAACATCTCACACTGAAGAGTGCCTGCAGAGTCTCATCGACAGGTTTGCGGCTGCCTGCAATGAATTTGGCCTAACCATCAGCCTCAAGAAAACGAACATCATGGGGCAGGACGTCAGAAATGCTCCATCCATCAATATTGGCGACCACGCTCTGGAAGTGGTTCAAGAGTTCACCTACCTAGGCTCAACTATCACCAGTAACCTGTCTCTAGATGCAGAAATCAACAAGCGCATGGGAAAGGCTTCCACTGCTATGTCCAGACTGGCCAAGAGAGTGTGGGAAAATGGCGCACTGACACGGAACACAAAAGTCCGAGTGTATCAGGCCTGTGTCCTCAGTACCTTGCTCTCTGGCAGCGAGGCCTGGATAACGTATGCCAGCCAAGAACGACGTCTCAATTCATTCCATCTTCGCTGCCTCCGGAGAATACTTGGCATCAGGTGGCAGGACCGTATCTCCAACACAGAAGTCCTCGAAGCGGCCAACATCCCCAGCTTGTACACACTACTGAGTCAGCGGCGCTTGAGATGGCATGGCCATGTGAGCCGCATGGAAGATGACAGGATCCCGAAAGACACATTGTACAGCGAGCTCACCACTGGTATCAGACCCACCGGCCGTCCATGTCTCCGCTTTGAAGACGCCTGCAAATGCGACATGAAATCCTGTGACATTGATCACAAGTCGTGGGAGTCAGTTGCCAGCATTCGCCAGAGCTGGCGGGCAGCCATAAAGGTGAGGCTAAAATGTGGCGAGTCGAAGAGACTTAGTAGTTGGCAGGAAAAAAGACAGAGGCGCAAGGGGAGAGCCAACTGTGCAACAGCCCTGACAAACAAATTTCTCTGCAGCACCTGTGGAAGAGCCTGTCACTCTAGAATGGGCCTTTATAGCCACTCCAGGCGCTGCTTCACAAACCACTGACCACCTCCAGGCGCGTATCCATTGTCTCTCGAGATAAGGAGGCCCAAAAGAGCAAAAGATAGGAGGTATGATCAGTAAGTTGGCTGATGACACGAAAATTGGTGGTGTCGTAAATAGTGAGGAGGAAAGCCTTAGATTACAGGACGATAGACGACAGAGCAGTGGCAAATGGAATTTTATCCTGAGAAGTATCAGGTGATGCATTTTGGGAGGACTAACAAGGCAAGGGAATATACAATGGATGGTAGGACACTAGAAAATACAGAGGGTCAGAGGGACCTTGGTGTAATTGCTCATCGATCACTGAAGGCAGCAGCACAGGTAGATAAGGTGGTTAGGAAGGCATATGGGATACTAGCCTTTATTAGCCGAGGTATAGAATATAAGAGCAAGGAGGTGATGATGGAGCTCTGTAAAACATTAGTTGGGCCACAGCTGGAGTACTGTGTACAGTTCTGATCACCACACTATAGGAAGGTTGTGATTGCACTGGAGAGGGTGCAGAAGAGATTCACCTGGATGTTGCCTGGGCTGGAGCATTTCAGCTGTGAAGAGAGACTGGATAGGCTAGGGTTATTTTCGTTAGAGCAGAGAAGGCTGAGGGGGGACCTGATAGAGGTATACAAGATTATGAGGGGCATTAATAGGAGAGAAAGTAAGAAACTTTTTCCTTTAACAGAGGGGGCAATAACCAGGGGGCATAGATTTAAGGTAAGAGACAAGAGGTTGAGAGGGAATTTGAGGGAAAATTTTTTCGCTCAGAGGGTGATTGGAATCTGGAACACACCTCCTGAAGAGGTGGTAGAGGCAGGAACCCTCACGACATTTAAGAAGTACTTAGATGAGCACTGGAAACGACATAGCATACAAGGCTACGGACCAAGTGCTGGATAATGGGATTAGAATAGATAGGTGCTTCATGGCCGGCACGGACACGTTGGGCCGAAGGGCCTGTTTCTGTGCTCTATTACTCTATGACTCTAACTTGCACCATCTGAATTTGGATCTTCATTCTCTTGGTGTGACATCTCTGAGACGGGGCTGATACTCTCCAAACCAGAATACTGAGATCCTGGAAGTACTGTGAATCAATGCGGGTACCTTTGGTCTCTTCTGCTGTAATTGGTACCTTGGTGACCTCGTGGATGGTCACAGTGTTGAGGTCCTTGCACATTGGTAGTCCTGCCCCTGCTGGTCTGCTCGTGTCTACCAGGTAGAATATTTATGGTTTCCATGCTGACTTGCCATATTTGCACTGCATTGCTGGTGTCCCACTGCAAGTAATGGGTGACCTGTTGTATGCAGTTAACTTTATAGTTGTCGGTTATATCATTGATTTTCAACGACTCTGGTACATGTTCTTCAGGATTCGGACTGGTGGGATATTTACACCAGCTCCAGTGTCAATTTTGACCCTGAGTGTATGTTTGCTGGCTTTCTTTGGACACATGATGTTAACAGTGGCGAAAGCTTCCAGTTGTTTGACTTCATCAACATGTTGTGTAGGTTCACAGTAGAGTCATAGAGTCGTACAGTGTAGAAACAGGCCCTTCGGCCCACCGCGTCCATGCCGACCATAATGCCTATCTACACTAATCCCACCTGCCTGCATTAATTCCATATCTCTCTATGCCTTACTCATTCAAGTACCTGTCCTGATGCCTCTTAAATGTCGCTACTGTTCCTGCCTCCACCACCTCCTCAGGAAGCTCTTTGTGTGAAAAATTTACCCCTTTGATCACCTTTAAACCTCCTCCCTCTCACCTTAAATCTATGCCCTCTAGTTTTAGTCACCCCTACCATGGGAAACAGACTCTGGCTATCTACCCTATCAATGCCTCTCATAATTTTTTATACCTCTATCATGTCCCCTCTCAGCCTCCTTCCCTCCAGGTAAAACAGACCCAGCCTATCCAATCTCTCTTAAGCCCTCCAAAACCGGCAACATCCTTGTGAATCTTTTCTGCAGCCGCTCGAGCTTAATCACATCTTTCCTGTAGTGCGGCGACCAGAACTGCACACAGGACTCCAAATGCGGCCAAACCAACGTTATGTACTACAGTAACATGACGTCCCTACTCTTATACTCAATGCCTCGGCCGATGAAGGCAAGCATGCCATACGCCTTCTTCACCACCCTGTCTACCTGTGTTGCCGCTTTCAAGGAACTATGTACCTGCACCCCAAGGTCTCTCTGCTCAACAACGCTCCCCAGGGCCCTGTTATTCACTGTATATGTCCTGCCCCAGTTTAACTTCCCAAAATGCATCACTTCACACTTGTCTGCATTAAATTCCATTTGCCACTCCCTTGCCCACTTTCCCAGTTGATCTATATCTTGTTGTAACCTTGGACAACCTTCTTTACTGTCCACTGTACCATCAATTTTGGTGTAATCTGCAAACTTACTAATCATGCCCCCTACATTTACATCCAAGTCATTAATATATATGACAAACAACAGAGGGCCCAGCACCAATCCCTGAGGCACACCACTGGTCACCAGCCTCCAATCTGAAAAACAACCCTCCACTACCACCCTCTGCCTCCTATCACCGAGCCAATTTTGTATCCAATTTGCTAGCTCACCCTGGATCCCATGTGTTCAAACCTTCTGGACCAGCCTACCAATCGGGACCTTGTCAAAGGCCTTCAAAACCTCCAACACCTCCTCCTTTGTAATGTTGATATGCTCCAGGATATCGGTGTTCCCTCCCTTGAACTCACTAGCTTCCATGACCTTCTCCACGGTAAATACGGACGAGAAATATTCATTTAAGTCCTCGCCCATTTCCCATAGATTGCCACACTGATCCTTAAAGGGACCTACTCTCTCCCGAGCTACCCTTTTGCTCTGAATATACTTATAGAATCTTTTAGGATTCTCCTTTATCTTATCTGCCAGGTAAATTTCATGGCCCCTTTTCGCCCTCCTAATTGCCTTCTTAAGTGTAGTCCTACATCCCCTATAATCCTCGAGGGACTTGCTCGATCCCAGCTGACTATACCTGACTTATGCCTCCTTCTTTGTCCTGACCAGACCCTCAGTATCCCTCGTCAACCAAGGTTCCCTAAACTTGCCAGCCTTGCCCTTCCATCTAACAGGAACATGCCGGCCCTGAACTCTTCCTATCTCACTTTTAAAAGCCTCCCACTTGCCATACGTCCCTTTACCTGTAAACAGCCTCTCCCATTCAACTTTTGAGAGTTCCTGTGTGATGCCATCAAATGCCTTCCCCCAATTTAGGACTTCAACATGAGGACCAGTCCTATCCTTTTCCACAACTATCCTGAAGCTAATATAATTATGGTCACTGGTCCCAAAGTGCTCCCCCACTGACACATCAACCACCTGCCCATCCTCATTTCCTGAGAGGAGGTCGAGTGTAGGGCCATCCACATACTACTTCAGAAAACTATCCTGGACACACTTAACAAATTCTTCCCCATCTGATCCCTTAGCACTAAGGCAGTCCCAGTCAATATTCTTCTTTGGCCTTCTTATCTCGAGAGACAATGGGTAAGCACCTGGAGGTGGTCAGTGGTTTGTGGAGCAGCGCCTGGAGTGGCTATAAAGGCCAATTCTAGAGTGACAGTCTCTTCCACAGGTTTAGTTTAGTTTTAGTTTAGAGATACAGCACTGCTGCAGAAAAATTTGTTTGTTGGGGCTGTTACACAGTTGGCTCTGCCCTTGCGCTTCTGTCTTTTTTCCTGCCAACTGCTAAGTCTTTTTGACTCACCACACTTTAGCCCCGCCTTTATGGCTGCCCGCCAGCTCTGGCGAAGGATATTAGGGAAGTTAAAATCACCTACTATTACAACCCTATAATTCCTACACCTATCTGTGATTTCCCTACATATATGCTCCTCCACTTCCCTCTGACTATTGGGGAGCCTATAGTATAATCCCATCAAAGTGATCACCCCTTTCTTATTTCTAAGTTCTACCCATATGGCCTCGCTAGACTTTCCCCCCCTGGGATATCCTCTCTAAGTACTGCCATGATGTCCTCCCTAATCAATAGTGAAACTCCCCCTCCTCTCTTACCTCCACCTCTGTCACGCCGGAAGGACCAGGAACATTGAGCTGCCAGTCCTGCCCATCCCTCAACAACATTTCCGTAATAGCTATAATATCACAATCCCATGTACCGATCCATGCTCTGAGTTCATCTGCCTTACCTATAAGGCTTCTTCCATTAAAGTAAATGCAGTTTAGCCGACCAGACCTTCCATGCTCCCTGTCCTGCCCCTGCCCGGCCTGACTACTGGACTTACTTGCTTTAACCTCTACATTTGCCTCAGTTATTTCATCTGAGAGACTTCTACTTTGGGTCCCACCCCGCTGCCAGACTAGTTTAAACCCTCCCGAGTAGTACTAGCAAACCTCCCCGCGAAGATATTGGTCTCCCTCCAGTTTAGATGCAACCCGTCCTTCTTGTACAGGTCACTTCTGCACCAGAAGAGATCTCAATGATCCAAGTAGCTGAAGCCCTCCCGCCTACACCAGCTCTTCAGCCACGCATTAATTTGCCTAATCCTCCTATTCCTACCCTCACTAGCACGTGGCACAAGGAGTAATCCTGAGATTACAACCCTAGAGGTCCTGCTTTTTAACATTCTGCCTAACTCCCTATATTCACTTTGCAGGACCTCATCTCTCTTCCTGCCTATGTCGTTAGTACCAATATGGACCACGACCTCTGGCTGCTCACCCTCCCCTTTCAGAATGTCCTGCAGCCACTCCGAGACATGCTTGACCCTAGCACCAGGGAGGCAACATACCATCCTGGAGTCTCGTTTGTGGCCACAGAAACACCTATCTGAACCCCTTACAATAGAATCCCCTATCACTATAGCTCTTCCAACCCTTTTCCTCCCTTGCTGTACAGCAGAGCCGTCCATGGTGCTACGAACTTGGCTGTAGCTGCTTTCCCCTGGGATGTCATTCCCCCCCAACAGTATCTAAAGCGGTATATCTGTTTGAGAGGGGGATGGCCACAGGGGACTCCTGCACTACCTGTCTGCGCCTACTACTCCGTCTGGTGGTCACCCATCCCTTTTCTGCCTGTGCAGCCATTACCTGTGGTGTGACCACTTCACTAAACGTGCTATCCACGACGTCCTCAGCATTGTGGATGCTCCACAGTGAATCCACGCCCAGCTCCAGTTCTGTAATGCGAGTAGCCAGTAGCTGCAGATGGATACGCTTCCTGCACACATGGTCACCAGGGACACTGGAAGCATCCCTAATTTCCCACATAGTGCAGGAGGAGCATATCACGGGGCTGAGCTCTCCTGCCATGACTTACCCTTAGGTTAATTAGTTACTCCCTTAATTAAAAAATACTCATTATACTAGGGGCTTTGTTCTACCCACTATGATCTAAAGTTCTTTAAAAAAAAACACTTTAGTAGTATTCACCTTATCACCAGAGATTTTTTTCCAACTAAAAAAACAACTTTCCCCTTTTTTAAAAAATATTCTGACAGCTGCTACTCACCAACCAATCACCTTGCAGATCTTCTCTGACGTCACTGTTGGCTTTTTTTTCCAAACCTCCGGCACGCTGGAAGAGCTCCGACTGCTTTCTGCTCCGCTCCCGGAAGATAAGAGACTGGGCCTCATTCCTTGGGGTCGATTTATCGGCTCCACTCTCGGCGTTCTCCCCACTGGTCCGCTCCGGTCCTCTCCATTCCGCTCCCGGAAGGTAAGAGACTGGGCCTCATTCCTTGGGGTCGATTTATAGGCTCCACTCTCGGCGTTTTCCCCACAGGTCCGCTCCGGTCCTCTCCAGTCCGCTCCCGGAAGGTAAGAGCTTATTGAATGCTTTTTGAAAATCCAAATACCCGACACCACTGGTTCACCCTTACCTCCTCCGCGAATTACAACCTCAAAAAAACTAACAGATTTGTCAAGCACGATTTCTCTTTTTTAAAATAAAAGCAAAATACTGCGGATGCTGGAAATCTGAAATAAAAACAAGAAATGCTGGAAATACTCAGCAGATCTGGCAGCATCTGTGGAGAGAGAAGCAGAGTTAAGGTTTCAGGTCAGTGACCCTTCCTCGGAACTGGCAAATATTATAAGCAAGTAAAGCGGGGGTGGGGTAAGAGATAACAAAGGAGAAGGTGTAGATTGGACAAGGCCACAGAATAGCTGACCAGAAGGTCATGAAGCAAAGGCAAACAATATGTTAATGGTGTTTTGAAAGACAAAGAATTAGTACAGATAACATGTTAACGGACTGAAAATTGAACAGCAGCAAGTACAAACAGAGAAAAAAAAAACAGTGGATAAGCAAACTGAACAAACGAAGATGAAATAAAATAAACATACAAAAAAAATGTAAAAAAGAAAAAATAACTAAAAATGAAACTAAAATGGGGGCCCCGTCATGCTCTGAAATTATTGAACTCAGTGTTCAGTCCAGAAGGCTGTAGTGTGCCTAATCGGTAAATGAGATGCTGTTCCTCGAGCTTGCGTTGATGTTCACTGGAACACTGCAGCAAGCCCAGGACATCGCAATAGATCTGTACCATCTGCAGTACATCCTGGACCCACCAGCCAGGACAACAGCTCACTCACTGGTCAGCACACCATGAGATTGCAAACAAAACTTAAATGAGATTCCCCGATGTGTAATAATCCACGACAAAGTATCGTCCAGACCGTACCAAACTCCTTACCCCACCCAGTTAGACTCAATCTGTGAGCAGTCACCTCACCAGGTGGAAGGGTATCTGAAAGTTACATATTCTGAGGGTTGTTAGCTTTCAGCTGCAGGACTGCACAGTTCAGTTTCTCAATGGTTTGGGGACATGTGTAAAATATGAAACTGGACACCCAAAGGCCTTGCTTCTATTTTTAAAAAAATCACACCCCAATTTGCTTCAGCATCTTGTGCTACGACAATCAGGATGACGTGAATTTTTTAAACAGCAGCAAAGAGAACTTCACAACACAGTCTCAATCTCACCCCTTTGACAGAAGATGCTTCCAAACTATTCCATGCTGAGAATCCCCTGTGACACACACCCAGGGAACCCCTGTAAACACTGGCACCCACACACTCTCCCTACAGAGACGTCTTGTCTTAACTGAGATCATATACAGGGTCAACGAGCCAAAGGAAACAATGGCATCATTGCACAGATTCCTGCTCAGCAGACAGTAACAGAAATTACACACAGTCGATGCACAAAGATATACAAATAATCAATGAAACAGATTTCAGACACAGCACAACTGGCACCTCACAAAGTGCACATCAGGACCCTCCCCAATCCCCAACTCCCCTTCCTCACCCTCCATCCCCATCCTCACCCTCCATCGCACCCTCCGTCCCCCGCCCTCACCCTCCATGCCTCCTCATCCTCCACTCCCCCGTCTCACCACACCCACTCACTCCTCACCACCCCTCCTCCTCCCGTCCCCCGCTGCCCCTCCACTGTCCCCTCACTCTCCGTCCCCTCACGGTCCACCACACACTCACCCTCCGCCGCACCTCCGCCTCCACCGCCCCCTCACCCTCTGCCCCACTCCAACGGCCCCTCACCCTCCGCCTCCACTGCCCCCCTCACCCACCGCCCCTCACCCTCCACTTCCCTTACTCTGAGTGACATGTGCTCCAGCCAATCCGCTTGCACGCAGCCACACCCTGGAAACCCACCTCCCTTCTATTTGCAAACAGCGTCTTTTAGACCCTCAGACCGCCCAAAGTGCTTGTGAGACAAAGAAGAACTTTTCTCGAAGTGTAGTCATTGTTGTAAGGTAGCTAATTTGTGCACAGCATGATCCCACAGACAGTAATATGATAATGGACAGAATTCCAGGTCCAGTGTTGTGTGGCAGGATGTAATGAGGTCAGGAGCTGAGTGGCCTTGACGGAAACCAAACTGAGAGTCACTGAGCAGGTTATTGCGAAGTAAATGCCGCTTGATATCACTGTTGACGACCCCTTCCATCACGTTATTGATGATTGAGAGTAGACTGATGGGGTGGTAATTGGCCGGGTTGGACTTGTCCTGCTTTTTGTGTACTGGACATACCTGGGCAATTTTCCACATTGCCGGGTAGATGCCAGTGTTATAGCTGTCCTGATACAGCTTGGCTAGGGGTGCGGCAATTTCTGGAGCACAGGTCTTCTGTACTATTGTCGGAATGTTGTCAGGACCAGTCGCCTTTATAGTATCCAATGCCTTCAGACGTTTCTTGATATCACATGGAGTGAATCGGATTGCCTGAAGACCTGCATCTGTGATGCTGGGGAATTCAGGAGGAGGCTGAGATGGATCATCCACTCAGCACTTCTGGCTGAATATTGTTGCAAATACTTCAGCCTTATCCTTTGCACTGATTTGCTGGGCTCCCCCACCATTGAGGATGGGGATATTTGTGGAGCAACCTCCTCCATTTAGTTGTTTAATTGTCCACCACCATACATGACTGGATGTGGCAGGACTGCAGAGCTTAGATCTGATCTGTTTGTTGTGGGATCTCTTAGCTCTGTCTATCGCATGCTCCTTCTGCTGTTTGGCATGCAAACAGTCCTGTGTTGTAGCTTCACCAGGTTGACACCTCATTTTGCAGTATGTCTGGTACTGCTCCTGGCATGCCCTCCTGCACTCTTCATTGAACCAGGGTTGATCCCCAGCTTGAAGGTAATGGTAGAGTGGGGGGATATGCCGGGCCATGAGGTTACAGATTGTGGTTGAGTACGATTCTGCTGCTGTTGATGGCCCACAGCACCTAATGGATCCAGGAGTTAATATTCTTCAGGTATGTAATAGCTTTGGAGTTGATGATGCCAGTGGAGGGATTTGAATG